>NW_027442135.1:0-300000 GCF_048569485.1 Anomaloglossus baeobatrachus | reverse complement strand
CACAAACCCCACTTGATCTGGGGAAATCAGTGATGGAAGAACTTTATGTATTCTAGCTGAGATTATTTTGGCGTACAATTTTAAGTCGCAGTTTAGGAGGGATATTGGCCTGACGTTTCCTGGTGAAATAGGGGATTTTCCTGGTTTTGGCAGGGTAGTTATAATGGCCTCTAGATTATTTGGTGAAATATCTGCTGTGGCTCGCTAAGAGGAGAAAAGTCTCAGGAGAAATGGAGACAAGGTTTTAGTGAATTGCCTATAATAGGAGTTAGTGAGGCCGTCTTGGCCTGGAGCTGAATTTCTTTTGGCTGTGGTCACCGCCTGGCGAACCTCCTCCAGAGAGAAAGGGGAATTTAGTTGTTCCAGCTGTACTGCAGATAACCGAGGAAGATTAATATTGTTTAAGAAGGAGTTAATTGCTGTTTGGGTAGGCTTTGGGGTCATTTTTAAGGTTGTAGAGAGACTGATAAAAATCAGCGAATGCATTAGCTATTTCCATCAGATTGCGTATTGTGGCATTAGAACCCGTCACGAGGCATTCAATTTTATTTTGCATTTCTCGTTTTTTAACCCTCCTGGCTAGTAAGGCACCCGCCCTGTCACCCATCATATAGTACCGCTGTTTGAGGGATCTTAAGTTTTTCTCATAGTCTACCATCAACAATTGGCGGAGCTGTGTTCTTAGTTTCCTGAGTTCGTCAGATGTCGACAAGTTTGGGGCAGATTTATTGTGGGCTTCCAAAAGCGCTATGTGGGACAGTAGAGCTTTGGAAGTCGCCTGACGCCTCTTCTTTTCCCTAGTGGCAATTTTGATGAATGACCCCCTAATAAAAGCTTTGTGTGCAGACCATAGTGTTTCCTCTGTCACCTACTTGTTGTCATTAAAGTTAAAAAACTCTGTGAGGTCAGCCTGCAACTCCTCAGAGATTTGTCTACAGGCTAGGAGGGAGTCATTCATGCGTCACCGGGTAAAAACAGGCACGCGGTTTTGCTCCTGAACTGTCAGGTATATGGGGGCATGGTCCGACCAAGCTATAAGTCCAATTTTTGAATCTGAGCAATCCATAATAAGTGAGCTTTCAACCAGAAAGTAGTCCAATCTGCTATATGAGGTGAACCGAGATGAGAAGAATGTGTAGTCCCTCTCATTTGCATGTTGGTATCTCCATATATCATGGAGATGCCTTTCTGAAATTATTGTGCTCATCTCCTTCTTCTTTACAACAGTATTGAGCAATCCAGAGTGCTGGACATTAACATGTTAAAATCCCCGCAGATTATTTGCTTACCCTCTGTTATGGATGACAGCTTGGAAAGAAACCTCCGCAAAAAGCTGATCTGACCAGAGTTGGGGGCGTAAACGGTTGCAATAGTATACTTAGATCCATTTATGGAGCAATTAATAATGGCGTATCTACCTTCAGGGTCTAAATGTTATGAATTTAGTGTGAACGCAACAGTATTTTTTACACAAATGAATACTCCAGCCTTTTTTTTTCCCACAAGCCAGCAGTATGAAAGGAAATTTAGCATTATTTAACCTGTGCGAGTCCCCTTGGAGGAGATGAGACTCTTGACCACAAATCACGTCACATTTGGATTTAACCACTTCCCGCCAAAACATGGATCTCTTGGCTGGCGAGTTCAGGCCCCTAACATTTATAGACATACAGTTCAATACCATTGTACATGAAAAAAAGTCTCTTGCCTAGAGCTGCGGGGGGAGAAAGGAAGGTTAGGCAGGAAAGAGATAACACTAACAATATTGACATCACTAACATTACTGATGTAGGGAGCATCGGTCAACATAGAAAAAAGCCCAAAAAAGGGGCCTGCGGTATGGTGGAAATTTACTGCCATGGGGGCTCAGGGTCCTGGTTAAACAGATCCAGCGGACCTTAAAAGTAGCAACTAAGTCTCAGCCGTGACTCAAACATATCGTGTAACTCACGCGACGGACCAATCTTCATTCACTTTATCCCTTTGGGATGATCCTGTGGCTCTTGGAGATCTGGCCGGGAGATTTGCCATGTTCCATGAGGATAGGAGCCTTGCCAACTTCTGTGGGGAATGGCAGACGTGGGTGTTTCCTGCTTGGAAAAGCAGGATCTTTACAGGGAAACCCCATCTATAGGATATAGCTTCATCCCTGAGAATTTTGGTATAGGAGGCAAATTCCCTTCTTTTTGCCAGGGTTCCTGCAGACAGATCTGGAAAAATGGACAGGTGCCGGAATTGCTCAGACAGAGGAGGCTTGCAGCAGGGCTTCTTTGGTCTTGTAAAAGTGCAGGCGAGCCAAAGTGTCCCGGGGGGCATCAGCACTGAGGGATTTAGGCTTAGGGACTCTGTGTATTCTGTCCACCAAGAAATCAGTTGCGGTCAGGTCTGGGAGCAGCTCCTGCAGCAAGGAGCCTAGGAAACTCTGCAGCCCCTTGTCTGGTATGGCCTCTGGAATTCCTCTGATTCTTATGTTGTTACGGCGGGACCTGTCCTCTAAATCCAAGACCTTGGTATGGAGCTTTTGCACTTGCTCCTCCAGTGCTGCATTGGCATCAATGAGGCAATTGTGTGACTTTGTCAGCTCCTCCATTTTAGTTTCAATGTGTGCTGTGTGACTGCCTATGGCAGTGATATCTCCCCTCAGCTCAGCCACCATATCTTTCCAATCCTGCTACAGTGATGATCGGAGGGCACTGAGCAGTTTCTGCATTGTACCTTTGGTAAGCGGTATATCTGCAGCGTCTGTGTCCAAGTCGGGGCCTGCTGTGGATCCCCTCCTGGATGATCGTGAGGAAGCTGTGGAGGAGGACGCCACCACCATTTTCCCTCGCCCCGTGCTGGAGAAGAAGTCTGTAACTTTCGCCGGGGACGGCTTCTTCTGGGACTTTCCCCTTGGCATGCCACGTTCCTGGATACCTCTGCAGCACTTTCCCCCGTGTGCAGAGAAATTGGTGCCGCTGGTGAGCCACAGTGAGCCGGTTAGGAGTCGAGGTGCCTGGAGCTCAGCAGCTAGGTGACCGGTGCCATTAGTGAGCAGGCCACGCCCCCAGTGTTTTGGTTTTGACACCCACAGTCTTATCGATTGAGCAGATTGAAGTCCTGGACAGGGGCTTAAATTTTGTCAGTGGCATTTATTTTGCTGAGGATAGAAATGCTTCAGGTCAGAATTACTCTAGTATTAAATTCACAACCTTTAATGAATTGGAAGGATTATGCTTTTCTGAACGGAAGGCCATTGTAATGCTAAACTAAATGGATGAGGATCGTAATTTGGGACAATTGGTGGGGAACCATGATGTAAAACCAAAGGCCTCAAACCCTCATTATTATCCAGTAACATCTCGCGTACCATCATTAGACATATTAAAGAATATGATAGAAAAGGACCAGTTGGTTCTGCACCGTTATGTCTCCTCCAATAAAAATAAAAAGTATATAATTTAACAAAAATTCAATTTAATGCTGAAAATTAACAGAAAATAACAACTATTTGGTTATACGTAAGTCAGACAAGGTGGGATTTATAGTGCTTTTGGAGGCCTCTTTATATAAAAAATGAGAATATGACATTTTGGAAAATGGTGCATTCCCTGACCAATTCTTACTTGAGCAATTGACTTTTGAATAAAACCCTTTTACTCACAGTACATCATGATGCCTTCTCCCATGTGACTCATCTGACAACAGGACCTGAGTAATGATAAAAAACATTTGCCAAATTCCAAATGCAAGAATGGCTCCTCTACTGTGTGGGTTTTCTCATGCTCGACAAGAATTGATTTACCAGTTAAACATTTCAAATATTCACAACATGAAAAAGGTTCCTTCTCTGTGTGGCTTCTTCAGATGTTTAACGAGATCTGATTTCTGAGAATTACATTTTCCACATTCAGAACATAAAAATGGTTTATCCCCTGTGTGACTTTTCCATGGTCAATAAGAGTTGATTTCCTAGTAAAACATTTACCACATTCCAGGCATGAAAATGGCTTCTCTCCAGTGTGTGATCTTTGATGACAAACAAGATCTGATTTCCGAATAAAACATTTGCCACATTCTGAACATGAAAATGGCTTCGCCCCTGTGTGACATCTTCGATGTACAACAAGTTCTGATTTCCAGTTAAAACATTTCCCACACTTTGAACATGAAAATGGCTTCACCCCTGTGTGATTTTTCTGATGTCTAACAAGGTCTGATTTCTGAATAAAATATTTCCCACATTCTGAACATGAAAACGGCTTCATCCCTGTGTGATTTTTCTAATGTCTAACAAGGTATGATTTCTGAATAAAACATTTCCCACACTCTGAACATGAAAATGACTTCTACCCTGTATGATATCTTTGATGGTCAACAAGTTCTGAATTTCAAATAAAACATTTCCCACACTTTGAACATGAAAATGGCTACTCCCCTGTATGAGTCTTTGATGTTTAACCAGAGCTGATTTCCGAATAAAGCATTTCCCACATTCTGAACATGAAAATGGCTTCTCCCTTGTGTGATTTTTCTGATACGTAACAAGATGTGATTTGCGAATAAAACTTTTCCCACATTCTGAACATGAAAATGGCTTCTCCCCTGTGTGAGATTTTTGGTGCTGAACAAGTTGTGATTTCTGAATAAACGAATTTCTCACACTCTGAACATGAAAATGGCTTCTCCCCTGTGTGATTTTTCTGATGCGTAACAAGATGTGATTTGTGAATAAAACTTTTCCCACATTCTGAACATGAAAATGGCTTCTCCCCTGTGTGAGATCTTTGATGCTGAACAAGTTGTGATTTCTCAACAAAACATTTCCCACACTGTGGACATGAAAATGGCTTCTCCCTTGTGTGAATTTTCTGATGTCTAACAAGGTCTGATTTCCTGATAAAACCTTTCCCACATTTTAAACATGAAAATGGTTTTTCCCTTGTAGGAGCTGTTTCATATTCCACATCCTTACTGTAACTTTTATTTTGCTGACATTTCTGTGATGAATTGGAATTTTGGACTTGTTTGAAAAGATTAGATGATAGAGCTTTCCAAGGAAGGACTGGAGGTATATCTGGGACAACAGCATGCTCTTCATATATATCATGTGTGACACTTTGATTGTTTCAAATTCTGAAGATAATAGATTTCCATACGAACTCAAAATACAGTCATCTAAAAATAAATACAATGTTATTAGTTTTTAATATCTTGAAAGCACATTTATTTTTTTAAACCATAACATCAGAAATTAAATTAGGAAAAAATGTATTCTGAATCTGTTGTCGAATTTCGACATCTTAAGGCCCCGTTACGCGCTACAATTTATCTGACGATATGTCGTCAGGGTCACGATTTCCGTCGTCGTTAGCGATGTCGTGGCATGTGACACCTATGAGCGACTCCGAACGATCTTAAAAATAGTGAAAACAGTTGATCGTTGACACGTCGTTCAGTTTCAAACTATTGTTCGACGTTTCGAACAACATCGTTAGTGCATCCGTCATCAGCGATGCGCGCGTGTCGTTACGAGCAATGCTCCACGCCTCCTCCGCTCTGATTGGTGGTACCAACTGCGTTCTGATTTGGCAGGCATGGTTGATAAGGCGGACACAATTATACGCCTCTGTCATTGCCGGAATTGTTGGGAGGACTGCTGTGTGACGGTGTCCACACGACCGCCTAAAGGCCGCTTTACATGCTGTGATATCGGTACCGATATCGCTAGCGTGCGTTCCCGCCCCCATCAGTTGTGCGACACGGGCAAATCGCTGCCCGTGTCGCACAGCATCGGCCGGACCCGTCACACATACTTACCTTCCCTGCAGCGTCGCGGTGACCGGTGAATCACCTCCTTTCTAAGGGGGCGGTCCGTGCGGCGTCACAGCGATGTCACTGAGCGGCCGCCCAATAGAAGTGGAGGGGCGGAGATGAGCGGGGCGTAACATTCCGCCCACCTCCTTCATTCCGCATTGGGGCCGTCGGCAGGTAAAAGGTGAGGTTCCTCGTTCCTGCGGCGTCACACGGAGCGATGTGTGCTGCCGCAGGAGCAACGAACTACTTCGTACCTGCAGCTCCAACGATATTCAAGAATGGACCCCCATGTCACCGATGAGCGATTTTGCATGTTTTTGCGACGATGCAAAATCGCTCATAGGTGTCACACGCAACGGCATCGCTAATGCGGGCGGATGTGCGTCACAAATTCCGTGACCCCAACGACTTTGCATTAGTGATGTCGTAGCGTGTAAAGCCCGCTTAAGTCAAACAATATATCGCTGAACGATGTAGCGTCGTTTGTGACATGGGTACGTGTGACCGCTACAAAACGGCCTATGAGCGATCTCGGCAAATCGTAGCAACGATCTGGGCGTGTCACATCACTAACGAGATCGCTAGCGATATCGTTGTGTGTAAAGCGGCCTTAAGAGTTACATCTTCGTTAATGCGGATCTCCCATTTCTGCACCAGTTCTCTGGAATGTGCTATAGTAAAATAATCTGATTGATTGTCACAATGTGACTGCAGGATAATGAGGGACAGGGGGCTCCTATACTGTCCCTCACGCTAGGGGACCCTAACCTATTCCTAACCACTGAATTACCACTGAAGATGGAGATGCCAGAGTCCCGTGCCTTACTAGTCTCCTGAAGAGATCTAATCTATTATCCCCCCCGGAAAAGGAATGGGCAGGAGTATGATGGAAACACAGATTAAGAAAGACGGGAATAACAATAACAATAACCCGTACATCTCGATCACAACACCTCACCAGACAAGTATAGGTAACCTATAGTTGGCATTAATGAGATAGTCCAGCCAGCATATACAGAAGGGAAGCGAATGATACTTTCTCCTTTACAGCATGTGATCAAAGACATTAACGAGCAGCCCAGCAGAGAATAACTCTGAATAGCCTGCCAAGCCTGTGGTTTGAGACCTGCATCTCCCTGTGCTGCTCACAGACATCAGAGAAGTTAGCAGGCAGAGTGTAGTTTCCACAGATCCTGATGCCGCCATGACAGTTGGCATACCCTGCAAACATCTCCTTGTTACATTGATCCACAACGTAGACAATTTCAAAGATGTTTTTTTTCGAAGACGAAAATAAAATAGTTACAGATGCCAGATATACAGTGTGTCCACCCATATCCTGTTCACCGCAATTTACTTGAGAACGGTGGCAGCTATAGGCATAGAAGTGGTGTCTAGGTATGCCCTACAACTTTGTAATTCAATTTTTTCTCTATCTCGTTCCAATTTCAAAATAAAAATGCTAACTCCGTTGTTTTCAACCAGGTGGCGATATACGTGGTTTTCATTGCGTAATGCATGGCTACTTTACTATACCTAGACACCACTTCTATGCCTAAAGCTGCCGCCGTTCTCAAGTTAATGGCGGTGGACAGGATATGGGTGGACGCACTGTATAATGGGGTTTTCCGGGACTGTAACGTTGATAACCCATCCTTAGGCTTTGTAACCAAATCAGGTAGCAGGGTCTTGCGGTCTATGCAGATAAACATTAGGGCTCCAACTCATCAAGACTGGCAATGGACACTGAAATATTACATCATGGATTGGAGTGAGATTTCTGGCATAGGGAACACTGCATTTTGTTGCTAATTAGAGAAGCGGTGGCATCACACCCTTCTTCTGGCCAAGCTCTGCCCATTTTGACAAAGCTGGTTAAAATTGGCGTGAAACCTCCAAAAGTTGCACAATTTTTTTCAAAACTCTGTGCACACATTTTTTTGAGAACTTTCAAAGTGATTTATGCCATAATTGCTTTAATGAATCAGGGTCTAGGTGTAAAATCTCCTTCTGTAGGTGTCTCCATTCCTTCCAGGGTAGTTTGCCAGTAATTCACACTCTCTAAAGCAATAATTTAATTACATCTTTTTTGGTAGTTGTAAACCTTTGCATTTCAGTGTGCGGCTGTAACTCTGCCTATTTTGGCAAAGCTGGTTAAAATTTGCATGAACACACACACACACACACACACACACGCCTATCGCCACTTTATTTTTAGACTTCTGTATTTAAGAGACCTTATATCACATGATGTGATGTTAAAAAGGTCCTCTTAAGCAGTCCTATAATCGGTATATAAACACTGGGGGCCCTAGTAGAATGGGGGTTCTGTGAAATTGTCCAGTTTGCTCTCCCTTTCACTAATACCAGTCCTGTATTCTGTTCAATTTAGACTCCTGCAATGAAGAGACCTTTGGTTACATCATGTCACATGACTTTGAAGTCATCAAAGGTCCTTAAACAATCAACCTTAGAATACAACTGATGGGATCCCTAAGAGAGTTGGGTTCCTGAGAAATTGCGCAGTTTAAGTCCTCCTATTGCTGGCTCTGACTGTAACTAGGGCTTATTTTTGGAGTAGGGCTTATATTTCAAGCATTCTCCAAAAATCCCATAAAATCATGCTAGGGCTTATTTTTGTTGTAGGTCGTATATTCATGAACCCTCTGCAGGTCTTTGAGTTGCCTCCATAACAACATAGAGAAGGGACTAGAAACAAACAGCAGAAGAAGCAGAAGCAAAGAAAATACAGCGGAAAAAAAACCCAGAGCAGAAAAAATAAAAATGCAAACAAAAAATTAGTGCAGAAAGTACATGAGTAGAAATCTCTTACTGGATAGAGCTGGAGGAAACACATCCTGAGGAACATCGGGATCTTCTTGTTTACAGTTCTGTGGGAGAAGAGGACGGGGACATCTCTCTGGTGTTGTCCTCTTACTGGATAGACCTGGAGGAGACACATACAGGGACTGAATGAATTCCTTACATACAGATAATTATAGGCCGTGTGTATTTAGTCCTGTCTATTACCTGGTAATGTGAGGGGCTGGGGAACCTCCATCATGACATCCTTGTACAGATCTTTGTGTCCTTCTAAATACTCCCACTCCTCCATGGAGAAATAGACGGTGACGTCCTGACACCTTATAGGAACCTGACACATACAATGATACGATCACCCCCGATCCCTTCATAGCTGTAAAAACATTAAAATTAATACATATAGTTATCAAACACTTTATAATAGGACATATTATATATGTTTACAGTTCTGTCTATATTGAAGGGCATAGCTTATTGATAACAGTTCTTATAAGGAATAAATGTTAAGGTATCTGTATTGAATATAAATAAATGCTTACACAGTATGGTGTATATATATATACCATACTGAGCAGAGGATTACATCATGTAACATGCGTCTAGCAGAATTTCCCTATATGGTTTGGACAGCTGCCATACATATATCAGGATATGGAGGGAGGAGGGGAGCACACTTGCACATGTTGAAGTTGAGCCGGGATCCATCCATCGAGCCCCTCCACGAAGTAAGATATGCTGTCAGGTCTCCAGCATGACACCATTAATTTAACCAATTGTGAGAAAACTCAGATATTTCATATGTGGATACCACAACAATTTTTCAGACAGCTGGCAATAAAAAAATCTTCTGACAATGAGACATTTGATTGTCCAAATGATGATGACATCACAAGGCTGAAAAATCTTATTTTTTGTGAAAGGAATGAATCTAATCCAAATTATGAGATGTTGAAGGAATTACAAATTGAACAGAATGAGGGTACATTCTCTTTTATGTCCGTTTTTGAACGTTTATATAGGGCGGTCATTCCAAATGTCAGATTACATTCTTTCATTTACACATTCATAAGGAAATTTAAATTTCCTTGATGATACAACCTGTACTATGGCATTAAAGAAAAAATCCCTATTCGAATGTACGACATTTATCGATTTTGTTAGAAATCACCAAATTCAATCAAAACAGAAATTAATTCATTCCGTTTATCCGAAGCAACAAAAGGAAAAATTCTGTGAAAAATAAACAGTGTCTCCCAGATTCAGATACTCCTGTGACAAAATGTATGAAATTCATAGGAAATTGCATGTCAATTACAAATGATACAATCGATCTGATACTGATGATCTCAGACAATTTATTTTCTAAAAGCTTTGAAAGACAGAAACAGGTGGATTCTCCTGAGATGTCTTGTACAAATCCTCTCCCCTTGTCACTATTGAGGAAAATGTCGTCCAGGGAACTTGACATCCAAAGACAGCTGGGTGGTCCTTCGGAGAACATTCTTTCTCATTTAAGGAAAAAAATTGAGTTACAGAATATTTTCAGAGATTCCAACAGGTTGAAAATGACCATAATAGACCGGATCTTTGAAGGAAAAAATGAGGTTTGGTCTTCAGTTGGGTAAAGGGGCTTTCAGAGGAAAAATTAAATATTTGATATTCATAATTATTCATATACAGTGATTTATGCATTAAATAATATATATACATATATAGATTTATTCATATAGCATATATATATATATATATATTTAAAAATAGTGATAGTAAAATCAAAGTTATACTTTCATTTAGTTAAATGATAGTTACATTTATAAATTAATAATTTGATCTCTGTATATGAATAATATTTAAAATGTAATAATAAGAAAAAGTATAACTTATTTTAAAGGGAACCTGTCATCAGAAATTTAGCTTGAAACCTAAAAGATTCCCCCTCTGCAGCTCCTGGGCTGCATTCTAGCAATGTTCCTGTTGTTTATGTGCCCCCTTTCTGACCAAAATAAAGACTTTGTAAAGGGGTAACTTTTTGTATTCAGATCTTGATAATGGTACACAGGGGCGGACTCTCTGGTGGCCGTTAGTCTGCCTCTTGTCGCTTTAGGCCGTCCCCCATCGCTCCATTCCATACTTCAGGACGCCGCCCACTGCGCCCGAGGTCCCGTGCACGCGAAGACTGCTGGTCACGTGTGCTCAGGCATGAGGTTATGGGTGGTGCTGTGATTGCATCGCAAGTGCCCGCCCATCATCTCATGGCCACGCTCTCCCCTCTGCCTCCAGCGTTCTGCGCAAGCGCTGGCCAGATAACCCGACATTGGAATGTTCTGCGCAGAATGCTGGAGGCAGAGGAGAAAGGGCGGGCACGAGCTTACAATCTACAATGAGATGGGGGAGGGGCAAGGTACAAGTGCTTATTTAGAATGACAATCCAGCCATCTCACGGAAATGGGGGCTAGATAGTGGTTTCCTCAACCTTGGGCTCGAGCCTTGAGATGCCTTTGGGTGCTATTGTAAAAACATTAAAATTAATACATCTAGTTATCAAACATTTTATAGTAGGACATATTATATATGTTCACAGTTCTGTTTATGTTGGAGGGCATAGCTTATCGATAAAGTTTCATATAAGGAATAAATATTAAGATATCCATATTGAATATACATAAGTGCTGACATGGTATATATATATATATATATATATATATATATATATATCCTTCCATCTGGAAACTTCTAGAGATTACGTCATGTGTAACTGTGTTCAGCTGAAATACCCTATATGGATTGCAGAGTTGTCATATAACACACGGTGGGAGGGAGTGGCTGCTCACTCCTGCTCCGAGAGTCAATACACACATGTCGAGGCTGCAGAGTCCGGCCACCCGATCCAAGAAGCAAAACATGCCTGTCAACCCTGCAACATGATTCTATTTGTTAACCAAGGTGAAATGGATGAAGATTTCTATTGATTTGTATGGACTCATTGAACTCTTTACGTAAGCTAATGAAGTATATTATTTTTCCTTTCTGTAACTGAATTTTGGCAACCATTTTAATATATAAAATACATTTATTTTTTACATTTTTGAAGTTCTTTCTTTCATGCGCTTTTACGTATTTGAAGAAAAATATATTTAAGGGTATATTTTTAACATTTTGGCGAGCTCAGTCATTCGTGTTTTTTTAAATTTTTGTTGTTCCTTTACTTTGCACACCGGGGGAAGGCAGTAATAAATATCTCCTGCAAAGTGACAGGGAATTGACAATTTATAAAATCACGCAGAACCTAGGAAATACGTATAAGTCAAGTTGCATGAATGTTTTTTAACTTTAAACTTTCCTAAGCCACAGACGATAATCTTTTGACGTGTCTCTGGAGGAGAAAGGATAATCAGTCCATAAGAAGTGCTACAAGTGCTGATTATAAGTCAAGGTAAGACAATGAATTTAAATTCTTTTTCTGAACAAAGTAAGCATTTAGAGAGGTCTAGTTTAGTGAATTTATGGTTAGACTTGTATGCTGAGTGTGAACTAGCAAATTCACGAGTAAATTCTAAGGCAGTGTTTCTCAACTCCAGTCCTCAAGACCCACCAACAGATCATGTTTTCAGGTTTTCCTCAATCAGGTTTTCAGGATTTCCTTAATGTTGCACAGGTGATGGAATTATTCCCTGTCTAATATTGAAGAAAACCTGAAAACATGATCTGTTGGTGGGTCTTGAGGACTGGAGTTGAGAAACACTGTTCTAAGGTATTTTTTAACAAAGAGAGAGAGAAGCTTAGAAATGTATTGCATTTAGTTCAGGAATTCCATAAGTCAGTGATAGAGAGATCCAAAGACTGCTTAAAACCTGAAATGTCAGTAAGTGATATTGTGAATTCTGACTGTAATGTTGCAAATGAAAAGTCAGATTTTGACTGTAATTTTAATTTTGCTAATCAAAATCCTGAAGATGGCCGCAGACATGTGCCGTCTTTTCAGGACACTGGGAAAGAAGCAGGAAATGACGTAGATAAGCCAGAGTAGGAGACGTGCAGAAAGTTGTCAGAGAAAGACACGTGCAGAGAGAAAATGGCGACGATCAGTTTCTAAAAATAGAACAGGCTAAGTTAGGGATTAAACTAAGAAAGAATCTATTGGACTTATGCAAATTAACTCCCGCATATAATCCTAAAATACATGTTTGCAGAAATTCAGAGATATTTGAAAGTTCCGTTGAAAAATTAAATTTAACCGATAGTGAGAAGAATCAGTTATTTCGTATGTGGATACCCCAACATTTTTTCAGACAGCTGGTATTAAAAAAAATCTTCTGACAATGAGACATTTGATTATTCAAATGATGATGAAATCACAAGGATGAGAAATCTCATTTTTTGTGAACGGAATGAATCTGATCCAAATTATGAGATGTTGCAGGAATTACAAATTGAACAGAATGAAAGTACGTTCTCATTTATGTCCGTTTTTGAACGTTTATATAGGGCGGTCATTCCAAATGTCAGACTGAATGGAATGATACATTTATTCGTCAAGAAATTTAATTTCCTTGATAATGCAGCCTGTACGGTGGCATTAAAGAAAAAGTCCCTATTCGAATGTACGACATTTATCGATTTTGTTAGAAATCACCAAAGTCAATCAAAACAGAAATTAATTAATTCTGAAAAACCAACACGAAAAAGGGAGAGATTCTGTGAAAAACCAACAGTGTCTCCCAGTTCCAAATATTACTGTGACAAAATGTATGAAATTCACAGGAAATTGCATGTGAATTATAAGTCATACACCCCCCCTCTTTCCTTGTCACCTTCAATGAAAGAGAAAATTGTCACAAAATCTGATACTGACAATCTCAGACAAGCGATTTTTAAAAGCCCTGAAAGAGAGAAACAGGTGTCATGTGCAAATCCTCTCCCCTTGTCACTATTGAAAGAAAAAATGTCGTCCAGAGAATTTGACAGCCAGCGACAGCTGGGTGGTTTTTCGGAGAGAGACATATTTTTTCTCATTTAAGGAAAAAAATAGAGTTACAAAATAATTTCAGAGATTCCTACAGGTTGAAAATGAATATAATAGATCGAATCTTTGAAGGAAAATTTAGGTTTGGGTTTCAGCTAAATAAAGGGGATTTCTGGGTTAATTAATTTTGTTATTTGATATTTATTATTGTTCATATACAGTGTATCCATGTAATACATACCTTCTATAGATTTATGTATATATATATATATGTATATAAGGGTAGTGATAGTAAAATCAAAGTCATATCTTCATTTAGTTTTATGATAGTTTAAAATTTTATAAATTAATAATTTGATCTCTGTATATGAATAATAATATTTAAAATTTAATACTAAGGAAAAGTATAACTTATTTTAAGTGTTTCATTTTTATCATAAATATGATAATAATTTTATTATTTTATTTCCCTCAGAATTTATCAGTAAAGCAGATTGATGAAGTATTAACTTTTTATTTATAAATTTGTTCTTATCCTCAATCAGGTAACATATATCTTATTGTGTAAGGCTAATCGCGAAAGCATGATTATTAATAATAATAATAATAATAAGAAGAAGAAGAATTATTATTTTCTCAGGTACCAAATGCCAGAGGACCATTAGTTTAAACATTTATTTTATGAATATATATCTTCCTTAGATAGTTAGTTAGTTATTAGAAATGTAATTTGAGTTTTGGAGTGCAGGAATTAAACTTGCTTGCTGTATTGGAATGGTGTTCTTTGTCTGTAACCAGAGCATGTGACACTTGAATTACTGAGCTAATAATAAGTGTCTTTCTGTCTTATGATCAAACGTACAGTATGTGACTATTCAAAGGTACCTATTTCTCATGAGTATATGTAATAAATTATTCGTATACTTCAAGAAGTACTTCATATTAGTATCATATTTTTGAAATGCGCATAGAGAAATTGAAAATCAAAAAGGGGATATGTGTTGTCCATATGTTTGTTTGTATGTGAATAGGTTTGTATATACAGTGAGACAGTCTAATTGTCTGAGCAGCTGCTGATGTCAATTTCTTGCCCAAAGTCTTTGAAGCTTCCAAAGAAAAAAAAAAGGGGGAAACATTTTTTTTTTACTTCAAGGTTATAATATGTATGTATATTATTAGAATAAATAAGTTATAGTACATAGGTATTAATAATTAAGGAATTTATACAGAATATATCTTATTCATAGACATATTTCTTTAATGTAGATGTGTCACGATCCTTATTAAAGGTTTATTCTGAAGAATTACATTCTAGAATAAGGTTTTAACGTTTTGATTTTTATACAGTTATGAGTTACTTCTTTTACTGATACACAGATTGGTAATATTTTTTCTTTTCAAATATGGAAGTAATATTTATAATATGGTCTTGAAGATATACAACATAAATTTTAATTTAATCTTGACATATTAATTTTTATAACATCATATTTCATGATATTGAAAGGAAAAGGTTGGGTTTTAATTACATATTTATATTTGAATAATATATGTGTCTACAGAATACTTTAATAATTAATATTTCAAGTACAAAGGAAGAATTGGGAATAAAAAAAAATATATATATTTGAAGTATATCATAATGCATTTATATACTAAGAGAAAAGTATTATCTGCAAAGTTACATGACTTAATTATTTTTATAGGTTACTGATATGATAGGTATGGAAATCCTATAAGATACTGGTAATACTAAGGTTATGTGTTATTAAAGACATAAGTGTTATATACATGGAAGGCCTTATTTTTTATTCCAATTTTTATTTTTTATTCCGATTTTCATTTTTCCTTTCATTCCTATTTTTATATTGATTATTTTTATTCAATATTCAAATTTTTAATCAAAATTTAAATTCTACAATTTTTATTTTTCCTTCTAATTTTAATATCTCAATTGAGGAAACACTTCAATATTTAGTTAAGTAATATCTAATATAAGAATATTACTTTATTAAATATGAATCATATTAAAAGGGAAAGTTCCAATTTTTGGAAGAAAAGAACACTTCCTTCATCAATATATATAATTATTTACTTCCTAGTAATACATTATTCTTATATTAGTATGTTAACACAATAAGGATGAAATATTACTTATAGTTACACATTTTCTTATATAGTAGGTTATTTAATAAATAATAGACAAATCAAATAAATTAAATTAGAGTAATAAAGATGGAAGATCGAGGTACATCTAGGTTTACCTTCCTATATTTACAAATAATATATAGAATATTTTTAATCAATAATAATTTATAATGAATAAATATTGTGTTTTGATGGAATCATCCAGTCTTTTCGAAAAGGTTATTTGCTTTGGCTTATAATTTTATAAATGATCTAGCTTAATAAGCCACATTGCTGCCTTTCATATTTATAATATGGTACATGTTATAGGTACATAATATATTATTTTATTTTACATTTTGGTTACATTCAACACATTGCCACCTATGGGTTTGGAAAGGTAATTACACCAATGACAAAAAAGGTTATTACATGAAATACTATTGTCTATACCAATATGCAGTATTATTTTATCATTCTAAGTATCAATTATATTAATACTTCTACGATAATAATAATAATAATAATGACATGGTATTATAGTATTAAAGTTATGATACGCTGTTGTCGCGGGCGGAGGAGGGGACGCTGCGCTCTCCCACTGCTCGGGTCCGGCTGCCGCTGCTCTGCGGCTGCTGCTGCTCGGTGGCTCGAGCGATGGGCCGGATCCCGGGGACTCGAGCGGCGCTCCTCGCCCGTGAGTGAAAAGGGGTGGTTTGGTTTTGGGGATATTGTCCGTAACGCCACCCACGGTTGTGGTGATTGTGTGGACACCACCGCTGCTCTGGACGGGGATCCTGGGAGCGGTGACATGGAGCAGCTTTATTGTTATTTCTCCCCTCCGTGGGTAGGGGGTTGGTTGTCCCGGGGCCCGGTGATGGGGTAGGAGTGGATGGCAGGCGGGTTGCGGGGCCTGGTGAGGTGCAGGGTCGCAGGGGCAGCGCTGTGCCGCACGGCACGGAGGTACTCACTCAACCCAATGATGATGACACCGTTCACGGTAAAACAAGCGGCTGGATGGACGGGTCCCTCGGACGGCTGCGGTGTTGTTGTTCCCTGCAGGTTAGTGATGACTGTCTCTCCCTGCACCTATGTTCTATGTTGATTCCGATGGGTTCCCACCGGTAACCCGCTCCCCGACCTGGATGTGGGCCGGAGGAGCCCCTTTTGCCCGCAGGCGCTGGCCCTGGGAAACGGTTGCCCTTGGCGGTGGCGGTGTCTCCCCTTCATGGTTGGACGGTTGCGTTCTGTCGGGACTTGACTGTTTGGAAACCCGGAGGTCCACTTCACTAATGGATTCGACAACTTCACGGTGACTCCTAGCCTTGCCGGGGTCCGAAAGGCTCCTGCCAATGGTGCTGGCTTCTCCTTGTGTACCGGTCCGGTACCGCCGGGCCACCGCCTGTCCACGGTCCTTACGGCAAACTCCGATAGGCCACTCCTGCAGACGGTCACCACCGTCTGCCAACCTTGCTGCTCCGTCCGGGCCACACACCCAGACTCACTTCAGTCTGTTCTCTTGCCACTTCACTACTGCTCACTTTTCCTCCTTCCACTTTCACTGTCAAAACTGAACTGCTCCTTTTCCCTCCTCCAGGACTGTGAACTCCTTGGTGGGTGGAGACCAACCTCCTGGCTCCACCCCCTGGTGTGGACATCAGTCCCTGGATGAAGGCAACAAGGGTTTTGTGTCTGACCTTGATGTGCCTGCAGGGAGTGTGGGGTGTGTAGGTGTTGTGCTCTGTGGCCCCTGGCTTGTCCATGGCGACACATTGTGACATTTATTAGTGATAGTATCATTGCCACATTTGGTATCTAGTTTAGGGAATGAATCAGTCTTCAATCAAGATTACAGAAGATAAAAGACTTTTAGTAATTTTTTTAAAGTCAAGAGGGATTCCACAAAAGTTGCAAAAGCTGATATCCAAAAGTCCATAAGGTAACGTCTCAAATAGGACTGTGTTACATACAATACACTTACCACTGCGAGACCTCAGAAAGACAGTGATCTTATGGTGCCAGGAAGACAACCTTGACACATGGTCTGTGCATTAAGACCTCACCACAGTTACCAAGGAGAGCAATAATTATTATCATTAAATAAGTATAGTATATAAGTATTAAATAATGAAGGAATTTATACAGAATATATTTTATTCATAGACATATTTCTTTAGTATAGAAGTGTCAGGACCCATATCAAAGGATAACTCTGAAGAATCACATTCTAGAATAAGTATTTTTAATGTCTTGACTTTTATACAGTTTTGTGTTACTTATTTTACTGATACACAGATTGGTAATCATTTTCTTTTCATATATGAAAGAAATATTTATAATATGGTCTTGAAGATATACACCATAAATTTTAATTTAATTTAATCTTAAAATATTAATTTTTTCATAACATCATATTTGATGATAGTAAAAAAAAAAAGGTTTGGTCTCAATAACATATTTATATTTGTCTACACCAAGTTTTAACAATTAATATTAATTCAAGTACAAAGGAAATTATTGGGAATAAAATAAAAAAAATTGAAGTATGGTAATCACAATGCATTTATATACTAAAGAAGAGTATTGTCAGCAAGGTTACGTGATTTAATTATTTTTATATGTCAATGATATGACAGGTATGGAAATCATACAAGATATTGGAAATATTAAGGTTATGTGTTCTTAAGGACATAAGTGTCATATACATAGCAGGCCTTATTTTTATTCCAACTTTTATCTTTTATTTTTTCCGATTTTCATTTTCCTTTTTATTCTTATTTTTTTATGTTGAATATTTTTATTCAATATTTAAATTTTTAATCAAAATTTTAATTCTACAATTTTTATTTTTCCTTCTAATTTCAATATCTCAATTGAGAAAACACTGCAATATTTAGTTAAGTAATATCTAATATAAGAATATTACTTTATTAAATAGGAATCATATTAAAAGGGAAAGTTCCAATTTTTGGAAGAAAAGAACACTTCATTCATCAATATATTCAATTATTTACTTCCTAGTAATACATTATTGTTAACACAATAAGGATGAAATATTGGTTATAGTTGCACATTTTCTTATATAGTAGGTTATTTAATAAATAATAGACAAATCAAATAAATTAAATTAGAGTAATAAAGATGGAAGATCGAGGTACATCTAGGTTTACAGAAAGATAAAGACTTTTATTAATTTTTTAAAGTCAAGAGGTATTCCACAAAAAGTTGCAAAAGCTGATACTCAAAGGTCCAAAAGGTAACGTCTCAAATAAGACTGTGTTAAATACAAAACACTTACCACTTCTGGACCTCAGCAAAGATGGTGATCTTATTGTGCCAGGATGGACAATGTTACAAGACATGTTCTCTGCATTAAGACCTCACCACAGTTACCAAGGAGAGAAATAAAGTGTTAAAGTTAACCCCTGTCGTGCTGACCAAGAACGTCTCAACACTTGTTCCAGGAATCACAACAGGCAGCGAAGAGGATAAAGGTGACTAATGTAAACTACACTGCACAGATATCAAAGGCCTATGCTATTCTTCTACACTTATGAACTGTGGTTTATCAACATTGATTATGGACTTATAATAAATATATGGACTTTGCAATAAAGAATAAAGTTTATGGATCTAACAATGATAAATGCAATATGGGACTGTATCAAATCGATAATCATTCATGTTTTATCAAAGGATTTATTTCAAAAGACTGTGTTTATGCCAGATTAGATCGGAGATAAGAAGACATCATCCCAGAGGACATCAGATTGTGACCGAATCTGTTTTGCATCTTTTTAGGTTTAGGAAAGAATAATTATGTATTTTATATGATTATCAGTCACGGCCTACCATAACATGAATCCACATTATTATATTGTTGAACATACAACATGAATAATGCAAATTGATTATTATTCATCATTATTATTGACATTAATCCACTATCGCCAAAAAAGGAAAGAAGATCTGTTATTTTAATGTTGTATTGATTTTTTGGGGGGGTTTAATTAATAATAATTTACCCACCTCAAGGGGGAATTGTAAAAACATTAAAATTAATACATCTAGTTATCAAACACTTTAAAATAGGACATATTATATATGTTCACAGTTCTGTCTATATTGGAGGTCATAGCTTATTGATAACAGTTCTTATAAGGAATAAATATTAAGGTATCTGTATTGAATATAAATAAATGCTGACACAGTATGGTATATATATATATATATATATATATATATATATATATATATTTACCATACTGAGCAGAGGATTACATCACGTAACATGCGTCCAGCAGAATTTCCCTATATGGTTTGGACAGCTGCCATATATATATCAGGACACGGAGGGAGGAGGGGGGCACACTTGCACATGTTGAAGCTGAGCCGGGATCCATCCATCGCGCCCCTCCACGAAGTAAGATATGCTGTCAGGTCTCCAGCATGACTCCATTCAGGAACCAAGGAAACATGGATGAATATTTCTATTGATTAGAATGGACTATTATTAACTCTTTCCGTAAGCTAACGAAGAATATTATTTTTCCTTTCTGTAACTGAACTTTGGCAACCAATTTATTAGATATTGTTAAAACATTAAACTTAATACATCTAGTTATCAAACATTTTATAATAGGACATATTATATATGTTCACAGTTCTGTTTATGTTGGAGGGCATAGCTTATTGATAAAGTTCTTATATGGAATAAATATTAAGGTATCCGTATTGAATATACATAAGTGCCGACATAGTATGGTATATTTATCCATCTGGATCTTTCCAGCAAAAGGATTACATCATGTAACATGCATTCAGCTGAAATACCCTATATGGTTTGGACAGTTATCATATCACACATGGTGGGAGGGGGTGGCTGCTCGGGCTCCTGCTCCGAGAGTATCTCAAACACATGTCACTAGCCTGCTGGAAGCTGGATCCATCCCTCCATCCATCCATCCATCCATCCAGGCCTCAACGAAGCAAGACATATGCTGTCAGGCCTCCAGCATGAACCCATTCAAGAACTCAAGAAAGATGAATGAAGATTTCTATTAATTCATATGGACTAATTGAATCTCTTTTACGTAAGCAAACAAGAATATTATTTTTCCTTTCTGTAACTGATTCTGGCAACCATTTTTAAATAGATATAAAATACATTTATTTTTTTACATATTTTAAAGTCCATTATTCATGCGTCTTATCGCGTATTTGAAGAAAAATATATTTAAGAGTATATTTTTAACAGATATAAAAATACATCTATTAATTTTTCTACATTTTTTTAAGTTTTGTCTTTCATGTGCTTATCACGTATTTGAAGAAAAATATATTTAAGGGTATATTTTTAACAATAGCGTTACTTTATAATGTCCCAGCATTCCCAGCAGTGTCACCTCTCCAGTCAGCAGCTCAATCATCTTGTAGGTGAGTTCTAGGATCTTCTGGTCATTGATGTCCTCATGTATCGGGGGGTGAGGTGGAGGCCCCGTGATTGGGCTCAGGGGTCTTCCCCATCCCTCAGACACAGGGGCCTGACAGTGCTCACTAGAGGTCTTCTTCACTACTGTGTAATCCTGGTTATGGAGAGACACAGTAATAAATCTCACTCCAGACATTTCCAGAGTCCTCACCTCTCCAGTTCTGTCCATCTGTTATTCCCATAGATAAGAATGATGTAATGTGACGTCATCAGAATCTCTCACCTCTCCAGTAAGCCGGAAGAGGATCTCTAGGGTGAGGTGTAATATCCACCATCTTGTCCCTGTCCATATCCATCCTTCACGGGATAATCAGGAGAATTCTCTTATATAGAAGATCTCCACTGAGAGGATCCGATATTATAAGGACCTGCATGGGAAGGGGGGGAGCAGATGATATGTAAAATTAATGGAGATAAGGGAGGTGAGATATCATGTTATAGCCATATAAATACAATGAAAAGTGATGAATTATCCATATTGCACCTAGAATGGTATCAATGAAAATGTTGGCTCATCAAGAAAAAAACAATTCCTCACTGAACTCCATTGATGCAAAAATACCACTAGAGATGAGTGAAACTGAATTTTGGCTATCGGTACAAACTCTGACTTTTCCAAGAAAACTAAGTTCGAGTTCGGAGTTCGGGGGCTTTATGAATGTTAACCACTCTCGCGAGTATCACGGTGCTCGGGTACGCTCGGTACTCAACCCAGTGTGAGTCACCTGCAGGGTCTGATCGGCTTGCACTGGGGGTAACAACAGAATGATTGGATGTAGTGTGCACAAACAAACGAAAAAAAAAAAAATCGAAAAAAACCACCTTCCCTCCCCCAGAAGTGATCTGTTTATGGCTGCATGTGGGTGGAGACGTGAACTGCCCAATTAACCCTAGAAAGCATATGTGACACCCTGGCCTATCAGGTCGTCACAGGTTATTGTGCAATCTGTCCCTCTGCACAGTATTCACTCCTCCTTGGTTATGGATCCTGGTCCTTTGGAGTTGCTAACAGCTTAGCCAATCAAAATCCTAGAAACACTTTACACCGTACCCACCAGACACACCATTGGGGGCCTGAAGGGAATAGGGCCGCCCAGATAGGGTTGGTGAGGGGAAAGTAAGAAAGTGACACTTAGAAGAAAGTGTGAAACGGGAGTGGAAGGAGAAGGAGGTAGAGGTGAGTCTCTGAGAGGGAGAGGTCACCGGCCTGGAGCAGGGCTCCTGAAGTTACTAGGTGGCCGACGTTGGTCTGGGCCTGGTAGGAGCTGGAACCCCGGTCGCAGGGGATCGTGTCAAGGGGCACGGACTGCCGAGGAGGGCGGCCTTGAGCCATCACCGGGCAGGGGCCAGGGCATCACTAGGTACATGGACCCCAGGCTGGGAAGTATCTTCACACGTTCCGGTAATTTACCCGACAGTGGTGAAGACTTCAACATTCATCCCCAACCCACTCCAAAATCGGGGTACTAGTGCACCGATTGGATAGGACTTTCCCAATACAGTCCAAAGAAATCCTACGCATGAACCCTGAGAGCACGCTCACTCCGAAAAGTTTTATGCTTAACTGTCCAACTAGAGAAAATCAGGTGCCAAGGAAAGGGCCACAGGCTAACAGCAACACCAAGGGCACGGACCCAAGCGTGCTCCCTCCAAGCTGCAGTGGTGTTCAGAATTCTGGTTTACAAGCTGTCAGTGTTCTTATTCCTGGACTTAGTGAGTACACTGAAAGCCCTTTTTCCTCTACCCAATGGCACCCCAAACAACAACAATCCAACGGGCCCCGTGGCACAAACCCCCTACCCACGGAGGGGGTTAAACATCCTGCTGCTCCACCATCGCCACCGGGCTCCCCAACAGTAGCGGTGGTCTCCCCCATTACCACGCACCGTGCGTGGCATCACGAGCTTACACATCCCCCTGTACATACGTATCTCCCCCTCTCTTCTTTAATTCGTGTGTCCGCGCGGAATCCCGGGTCCGGAGACCCCTCAAACCACCTCGGCTCTGGATACGAGCGGCTCGGCCACTGGCACGGGGGCGGTATTCCTTCGAAAAACCTGGCGTCACGAGCAGCATACGAGCAGGACCCACTTACCTGGGTGACATGCACCTTAAAAGCCGAAAACCGCGAGTCAAGATTCTGTTTCCCGCCATTTCCACCATTTTCCAGCATTTTTTCGCGCCAAAACGCCATCTTCCCCAAGAAAGCGCACAAAGCCTAAGCCCCGCCCTTCGTCTTTCCAGTGAGGCCATAGCCGGAAGTTCCCAGAGGGCCACGGTCAGCAAGGGAGTGCTGCGAAAAGACCAAGGTGGCGCGCGGAGATGTCGGCTCCAGATGATGGGAGTGTTGCGGCGCTGCCTCCGCCCGACCAGGGTAATAATGACGCAGCGGACGCCGCTCCGCAGTTGTCCCCATAATGCCAATAACATTGCCGTATGTACCAGGCGCTGCCTGGCTCCCACAGTATGACGGCCTTGCTGATGTGCTGCAAGGATTTAAGAGGAAAATCTGTAATGTTCTGGATATGTATGCCTTAAACGGGCGGCAGCGGGCTTCGGCGGTACTGGGACAGCTGACCGATGCTGCCGAGCTAGAAGTGGAGACGTGGACTGAAGCAGACCGGACATCAGTCACCGCCATTATCAGGAGACAGGGAGACGCACAGAAGCGGAGCTGAGAATGAGGTTCTACAGCTGCAAGCAACGGCCCCAGGATAGTGTGATGCCCTGGACTAGCCAGGTAGTCACAGGTAGGCCCTTGCACAAACACCCGTCCCCTAAAAGAGTGTCACCAGCCACCCTTAAAACCCTAGTCACCTCCCTCAGGATTTGATGTTCACACCAGGGGGCGGAGCCAGGCGGTTGGCCACGGCCACCGAGGAGTTCACAGCTCCTGAGGCAAGAAAAACAGTTAGATTAGTTTGAGAAGTGGAGGAGTGAAGTACAAGTGCAGAGGCAGACCTGTGCCCAGGTCTGCCCCAGTCTAACTCCGGGTGTCTGGGTCGGAGCCCAGTCACCTCTGGCTAGGAGGCAAACGGTGGCCTCAGCCTGCAGGAGCCAGGAAGACAGCTCAGTGGAACCGTAAGGGACCAGGACAGGGTAGTGGCCCGCCGGTACCGAACCGGGGAACCAACTGGAAACCGGAGCACAAAGCACAAAGCACTCAGACCCTGAAACGCAGTCCCGAAACTACCGGACCCCGTTAATTAACTGATTGAGGTCTGGACTTTAGGTCCTTTCCCACCCAAGTCCCGACTGAAGACAACAGCCCACTGAAAAGGGATAAAAAGCCACCGCTCAGGCGAAGAGATCCAAAGGGCCAGCGTCTGCGGGCAAATGGGCTCTCCTTACACATAATGCCAGGGAGCGGGCTCCCGTTGCTGAAGCACGGGTTGTCCACAGCTACACAGAAGGTGCAGGAGAAAGGCGGAGACCACCAACCAGACTGGGGGACCAGACGCAGCCGGCTGCAGGCACCGACCACCATCTTTTTGGTTTACCAGAGACTCTTGTGCATCTGTAATAGTGAGTACAACTGTGCCCTCGGGCCACGCATCGCCCTGCACCGCCAAGCACCGACACCTCACACCAAACGGGTCCCGGGGCCATCTCCCCTGCCCACGGAGGGGTTAACACCAAAGCTGCACAACATCTCCCCCGGGTGCCTAGTGAACAGCAGCGGTGGTGTCCAATTCACCACAACCTGTAGGTGGCGTCACGAACTCTAACAACAAACACGACGGCCTCGGCCGTAACCCTAAATCCCCTTCAAAGCGCCAGCCCCTTTCAGAGCAAAGTGACCTCCGGTCCGGAGGTGCTCGAGCCACTGACAAACGAGCCCGGATCCGGGCGGCTCGGCTGCAGCCGAGTTCGGGGCAGTGTCACGATCGTGGGGTAACAAGCGGGAGTCACACCCCTCCTTTATACCTCCCGACTGACAGACAGAGCACGTGACGCGCTCTCTAGCGCCCCTCTTATAGTCAGGCCAATTATGGAATTTCCCGACAGTAAGCAAGGAGGCCGCTATTCTACTTATGCCGATGATTGAAGGGTTTCTGGTGAGAGTAGGGTATATATTCCCCCGACCTCCGCGGACGGAATGTATAAAAACCTCCCCCAAATCTCACTGGTTGCCCCACAATGATCCTTGGCACAAACTCACTGCCACCAACCGATTGGTAACTATTAGCCGAACACTCAGACGTGGGATTCAAGATCGAGATAACATAACAGCCCAAGATTAATTATATAATTTAATTGGCCTAAGTCACACTAGAAACTACAATATATACAATAGGGAATCTACAGGATATACAGTTAGGTCAGAGTACATTTACAGGCAGGGTATGGATTACAAACAGGCATACAATTCAAGCAGTTACCTTGTGCGTCTGATCACAGGGGGGCGCTGTTCGATCAGGTTTCCGGAACTCCCTCACATGTGTTCTCAGACACAAGACCCCCGAGCAAGAACAAGCTAAAATGTCCAAACTGTGTTTATCAATCCTGGCTTAATCCAGGTCCCCTCCTACCTTCGTGACCTCAGAGGGAAGCACTGCCACACCCCCTGCTTTGAGTCGGAATAATATTCCCAAAGGATTATTAATCATAACTTTGCCTTGGAACGTCATAGACGGACGCCAATGCTCTCATTTTGACAGTTATGAATTTAACTGCAAAATGAGAGGACTCATGGCTTGTCTGCTAGTTCCCCAATGGCCGATATCACGCCTGGGGTACTTCCCAAGGTCCCACTCCCACAAAAAAGGTGTGCCAGCATCGTCCGCATGCGGAGACACCATTTTTATGGTTGCCGTATTTATCGGACGTACGGCTCGCGATATATTAACCATATTTTACCGGAGTCGTTCTGTCTGGTGGCTTCCATAGCCTTATAATGAGATAGGAACTCCTGTTACAGGGTCATGGCAGGGGGTCATCCTGTGTCCATTGTTCACAGCTCATCTAATCTCCATATCACAGGAGATGGCCTTTGGATGTGTTGCTGGGATGTGACACCTTCCCAGATGTTGGACATCTGAGAAGAAGAAGGGGAGGGGGCGCTACCACAGAGTGATGAGAGCGATTATGACTGGAAATCATAATTCCTCTTCATATCCCAGGATTTTCCCCACAGTTGGTACACATCGACTCTTCTGGCGTCGCGAACAGGATACTTACCAAATCAATTACCTGGTGAAGTGCGCCTTGAAGTAGAAGTCAGCGGTGACCCGTTGAAAAATTTCGGAATCCGCCTTCTTGCCGCCATCTTTTGGCGCGAAGATTCCCGCCAAAGCCTTCTTCCCCACGAAAAGAGCGCGCGAGTTGAAGCCCCGCCCCCTGGGAACTCGGCCGTGCCAAAAAGCGAAACTGCCCAGCAGAAACAGGGAGTGCCTCGAAAAGACCAAAGGGGGGCGGGTGAAGACCCCGTGTCATGTGACCAAGAAGATAAAGGGCAGGGACTTCAGGACTCTGCCACCCGTTTGGTTCCTGGACCCCGAACAAGCAGCATCTCCGCCCCGTCTAGCAAGCCCACAACCCTGGAGCCCGCATCTGGCACAGCGGCGTGGGTGGAAGCCCGGACAGCTGTGATGTGCTGCCGCTTGCAGGCACAGGTGCGGCTCCTGATGGAACGATGGGCGGCCGAGATGGAGGAGATAGCTGCGGCCGTGCGAGTGCGTGAAGCGGAGGCAAATTTTGGAGAGCGGGTAAGCGACCCACGCCCCTGTGTCCCCGAGGGACCGGCCGACGCGGCTGAGGGACCCAGTCTGCCCCCGCTCTCCATGTTGCTTCCCTCCCCACTCGTGTCGGTTGCTGCTGCTCCCCCGCTTGGTCCGCGGCTCCCGACACCGGCAGCGGAGTCCGTCCCATTCGCCTATGAGGACCCACCTGAGCAGGCAGCCCGCGGGCAGCCGCTCGTTCGTCCCGCACTGATTCCATTCCCGTGGAAGACCAGCTCCCAGACAGTGCCCGTTCCCGAAGTGGACCCCACCAGTCCCGGAAGTGACCGTGCCCCGATTGCCCACGGACCCGGCAGTCCGCCCGGCCAAAGAGGACGTGGATCCCGGCCGGAAGTGGGCCCAGCAGGTAACGCTGGCTGTTCCCAGATCCCAGGCCTCGACTGAGGCGTCGCGGGGTTGCCGCTGCGAGGTAGCACAGCAGGCCACCACACTGCAGGGTCCCCCAGCTCTGAAGGTGCCGGTCGTAGCTGGTACGGGGGAACTCCGGCAGGGCCCAACCCCTGCGCAGAGGGAGCAAGCAGACGCTCCATACTGGAAGCGGCAGCCGAACCAGCTGTGCCGGGAGATCGCGGCCCGTGAGAGGCAGAAAGCGGAGGTGCTGGCCCGGACCATCAAAGAAAAAGAAAATCTTCGCAGCGCCACCTATCGGGTGCGGGGCCCGACCCGGGAAGGCCAAGTACGCCAGTTCGCCCGCCGCCGTGGATGGGGGTTCATTTTCGAGCCCGGCCTGGAGGCCGAGATCTTCGTTTCCCAGCGAGATGTGTACCCCCACCTGCTCACGTACACCCGACATTGCGGGGAGAGGGGATGGTTCACCCTTGACGTGAAGAGGAAGGCGAGTTGCAGTGTTCCAAGGCGGCCTTGGAAACATAGACAAGGCCGAGAACTTGCAGGCCACCCAATAACTTTTGGGCTTTGTAAATAGCCCCTTGGAACACCTTTCATGTCTACGGTTTCCGGAGAGGCTGGTTGGAGGAAGAGCCAGCTGTAGAGTCGGCCGAGGTCCCGTCACCATGGCAACCGGTGACAACCCTCCGGGTCCAGGGGTCTCCTGGATGTGGGACCTATGAGAGACTGCCGGGTAAGGAACTTTGTACCCGGCCCGTTGTGGGCAATACCCGGACCCGGACCCGATTCCTGGACTGGGGAAGAGGGGTGCTGACCTGTTCTTAGAGGCAGCATCAAGGGGTAGGTTTGCTTGGGTGGGCAAATCAAAGGACCCGTTCCCGTTTAATAAAAATGTTTTATGTTTGCAACGTTAAAGTAACATGCCTCCCGTAAGGGATGATTTCCACACTTGCTTAAAATGTAAATAATGTTATTATATTTGTATCTGTTTTTCCCGTTTATCTTTTGCAGTTACAACAAAAATAAACCAGTGGTGGTCGAACAGCCCGCGGACAGTCTTGTATTAAACCAAGGGGGAATGTGGGAACCTGGACTAGCCAGGTAGTCACAGGTAGGTCCTTGCACAAACACCTGTCCCCTAAAAAGGTGTCACCAGCCACCCTTAAAACCCTAGTCACCTCCCTCAGGATTTGATGTTCACACCAGGGGGGCGGAGCCAGGCGGTTGGCCACGCCCACCGAGGAGTTCACAGCTCCTGAGGCAAGAAAAACAGTTAGATTAGTTTGAGGAGTGGAGGAGTGAAGTACAAGTGCAGAGGCAGACCTGTGCCCCAGTACAATTGCATACGAGATTACGCCTTGAGATTGCAAGCAGTGCTGTGGACCCTGAGACTGACCAACGATATTGGAGAGCCAGAAGGGAACAATATGCTAGTTGAGCAGTTCCTACAAAGCATCGGCTCAGTGGAGGACCGCAAGCAGCTCCGGCTATAGGCTTTGGAGCACCCTGCTTTGCACTTTGCTATCCTGAAAGGACGGGCAATCAAGGCCCTACAGCCCCCAGAGGCTCCTGACTCCCCACTCCTGGCTTGGCAGGCCGATGCCTCCCCAGCACAAGTAAAGCCCTCTGCCCTGGCCCTGCCTGCAATGACTCCCTTAACAGCAACTGGGAGCGGAGTACCCGATTTATCTACCCAAGTGCAACAACTAAGGATGTCGCCCGGATTCTGGAAGCCATGCAACTGAAGTCAAAGACCACCCCGTTGAGAGAGATCCAACTGGCGATTTGCCCAGAGGACGTCCCCTCGATGAGAAAGCGGACCAAAGTGTGCATAGAACGAGGCGGTGACCAGTATGATCCACCTGTTTGTTATAAATGTAACAAGACCGGCCACTACGCATGAAGCTGTCCTTTAAACGGGCAGCCCCTGGGGCCAAGGGCCAATCCCCAGGAATAAATTGCCAAGGCCCAGCAGACTGGAGAGAGCGGTATCTCAGGGGACTGCCCATCGTCTCTATTACATTGGATGGAATCCCTACCTCTGCACTTCTTGACACCGGCTCACAGGTAACAACTATCCCTTATGTACTCTATAAGAAGTTCTGGCTTGATGATGCCCCCAGACGACGGTTTGACCATCTATGCTGTCAACGGGTTACCTGTGACTCAAATTGGGTTCAAGGACGTGACCATAAAAGTGGGCCGAGTAGAATTAGTCAGACAAGGCCTGATAGTAGTACAAAATGACCCTAGTGATCGGAACCCGAAGATCATTTTGGGAAAAAATGTCATTGAGAATTGCATAGGTGAAGTGTTGTTTTTGTGTCAACAGCTGTCTGAGACTGCAGGAGCAGGGCACCAGAGGGTCCTGCAACGTGAGATCCGAGCTCTCCTGCAGCAGCAACAGGTAAATCTCTCTGGAGGTGAGATAGGTGGTGTACGGGTAACGGATGCAACCCCCCTAGTAGTGCCCCCACGAAGTGAAATGTTGATATGGTGCAGACCAACTATAGGCTCCCGGGGACAGGGTTACCAAGCAGTGGTAGAACCCCTACACTCAGAACCTTGGCCCACTATGTTCACGGCCAGATGGGTACTGGATGTCCAGAAGAGCAGGGTGCCCGTGCGCGTGCTAAACTGTGAGGAAGAGGAGGTCACATTGCCCCTCTATGTCACCATAGCCAAGCTGTTTACAGTAAATGCAGACAACATTCATGCAACAGGGTCTTCAGACGAGCAGAGTCAACATCCTAGCGCTGATCCTCAGGGTCCAGTAGAGAAGTGGTGTCAGGAGCTACATGTGGCCACCAACTCTACACCCGCACATCACAAACAAGGGATCCACAGGGTGGTCAGGGAATATGAGCAGGTCTTTAGCAAGCACCCATTGGATTTTGGGTGAATTAAGGGGGTACAACACCACATACCCACTGGCACGCACCCACCTATCAAGGAAAGGTACAGGCCTATACCACCTGCCCATCATCAATGTGCCAAGGACATGCTCAGAAGTATGAAAGAAGCGGGAGTGATCCGTGATAGCTGCAGTTCCTGGGCTGCCCCACTGGTGCTGGTAAAGAAGAAGGATGGGACCATGAGGATGTGCGTAGATTACCACCAGATTAACAAGATTACCCATAAAGATGCCTACCCTCTGCCCCGCATTGAGGAGTCATTAGCCGCTCTAAAGTCCGCAACTTACTTTTCCACCCTTGACCTTACCAGCGGGTACTGGCAGGTTGCAGTTGCCGAGGAAGACCGGGAGAAGACCGCCTTTGCTACCCCGATGGGTTTATGTGAGTTCAAATAGTTTGCCATTCGAGCTGTGCAATGCACCCGGGACATTCCAAAGGTTAATGGAGAGCTGTTTGGGCCATTGTAACTTTGAAACAGTCTTGCTGTATCTGGACGAAGTTATTGTTTACTCCAAGACCTACGAAGCACACTTGGAGCATCTGGCCGAGGTGTTCGACGCTCCGTCCAAGTACGGAATGAAGCTCAAGTCGTCCCAGTGTCACTTGTTGAAACCGAAGGTGCAGTACTTGGGGCATATGGTGAGTTCTGAAGGTGTGTCCCCGGACCCCGAAGAGATCACAGCCATCCAGAATTGGCCACAGCCCACTACAGTCAGAGAAGTGGGCAGTTCCTAGGCCTGATGGGGTACTACTGGAGATTCGTGAAGGTATATACCCAAATGGCGGCCCCCTTACAGGATCTCCTGGTGGGCCAGGCTGCTCACGGTAAATCCTTGGGGCCTCCATTCAAATGGGGCACGGAAGAAGAAGATTCTTTCAAGAGGATGAAGTCCATCCTAACCGGGGAAGAAATCTTGGCTTAACCAGATTATGGCCTCCCCTTCGTATTGTACACTGATGCCAGCAATGTAGGGCTGGGAGCCGTTTTGTTCCAAGTACAGAAGGGCAAAGAAAATGTGATTGCCTATGCCAGCCGGAAGCTAAGACCTACGGAAAGAAATCCAGAGAATTATAGCTGCTTCTAATTGGAATTTCTGGCACTTGTCTTGGCGGTAACTGTACGGTTCAAACATTACCTTGCTGCTGCCAAGTTCACATTGTACACTGATAATAATCCATTGACTCATTTGGATACAGCAAAGTTGGGGGCTTTGGAGCAACGATGGGTCGCACGACTGGCCAACTGCAATTTCGTTATTAAGTACAGGGCTAGCCGTAAGAACACTAATGCAGACGCCCTATCCCGGATGCCTCACTTGTCTGATGATGGTGGAAATGAAGAGGACCTGGAAGAGGTCGCGCTACCTGCTTTTCACCAGCCTCTATGGGAGGAACAATCCAGATCCAGTGCCCGACAACAAGAGATGACCTGTAATCCGTTGCCCCACCATGGCTGGCTCGAGGCTCAGGATCGAGACCCAGCGATTAAGTTAGTCAAAGTACTGCTGACCAGACCTCATGCCCGTCTTGGACCAGGCGCTCCACAAGAGGCCAAGAAGTTGTGGCAAGATCGGAGTTGGCTTTACCTGCATCAAGGTAAATTGTGCAGAAGTCTGACAAACCCCAAGACTCATGAGAGAATCTGCCAGATCGTGGTCCCTAAAGCCTGCTTTACACGTTGCAATTAGTTGTACAATCGCATTTGCGATGTGACACGCCCAGGTTGCATACGGGATCTTATGAGATTGCACGTAGGTCGTTCATTTGCTGTCACACGAGCGTTAGTAGTCTATGATTGATCAATTTTATGTGCGATCCTTTAGATCATGTGTTCTGTGACGTATGCATTGGGCACCTTATTTTTTTTTTTTTTTTTATTTATTGACTTGATAAGCGTGTGTAATGTGTAGGGATGCGTTTTTACTATGTCATCTGCCATTCAGCTCTGCTACATGGCCGCTGACAGCAGACACAGACAGCCATGTAGCAGAGCTGAATGGCCGATGACAGCAGACACAGAAAGAGCCGCACGATCAGAATGAACTCGGGTGAACTTCACCCGACTTCATTGTCATGCTGCGGCTCTGTCTGTGTCGCGTCCTGATTAGCGGTTACCTGTGAAGGGCTCACCGGTGACCGCTAAACTCCTGAGTGACTGAATTGAGCAGCCCTCTCTCATACTCACCGATCCCCGATGTCCGGCGCTGCACGGCGTTCACACTGCTCCGGCGGCTTTTACTATTTTGAAAAAGCCGGCCGCCCATTAAACAATCTCGTATTCCCTGCTTTCCCCGCCCACCGGTGCCTATGATTGGTTACAGTGAGACACGCCCCCACGCTGAGTGACAGGTGTCACACTGCACCCAATCACAGCAGCCGGTGGGCGTGTCTATACTGTGTAGTGAAATAAATAATTAAATAATTAAAAAAAACGGCGTGCGGTCCCCCCCAATTTTAAAACCAGCCAGATAAAGCCATACGGCTGAAGGCTGGTAGTCTCAGGATGGGGAGCTCCACATTATGGGGAGCCCCCCAGCCTAACAATATCAGCCAACAGCCGCCCAGAATTGCCGCATACATTATATGCGACAGTTCTGGGACTGTACCCGGCTCTTCCCGATTTGCCCTGGTGCGTTGGCAAATCGGGGTAATAAGGAGTTATTGGCAGCCCATAGCTGCCAATAAGTCTTAGATTAATCATGTCAGGCGTCTATGAGACACCCTCCATGATTAATCTGAAATTACAGTAAATAAACACACACACCCGAAAAATCCTTTATTAGAAATAAAAAACACAAACATATACCCTGGTTACCACTTTAATCAGCCCAAAAAAGCCCTCCATGTCCGGCGGAATCCAGGATGCTCCAGCGTCGCTTCCAGCGCTGCTGCATGGAGGTGACCGGAGCTGCAGAAGACACCGCCGCTCCTGTCAGCTTCACACAGCAACTGAAGACAGCCGCGCGATCGGCTGAGCTGTCACTGAGGTTACCCGCTGTCACTGGATGCAGCGGTGGCCGCGGGTAACCTCAGTGACAGCTCAGCTGATCGCATGGCTGTCTTCAGTTGCTGTGTGAAGCTGACCGGAGCAGCGGCGGTGTATTCTGCAGCTCCGGTCACCTCCATGCAGCAGCGCTGGAAGCGACGCTGGAGCATCCTGGATTCCGCCGGACATGGAGGGCTTTTTTTGGGCTGATTAAAGTGGTTAACCAGGGTATATGTTTGTGTTTTTTATTTCTAATAAAGGATTTTTCGGGTGTGTTTATTTACTGTAATTTACAGATTAATCATGGAGGGCATAGACGCCTGACATGACTAATCTAGGACTTATTGGCAGCTATGGGCTGCCAATAACTCCTTATTACCCCGATTTGCCAACGCACCAGGGTAAATCGGGAAGAGTCGGGTACAGTCCCAGAACTGTCGCATCTAATGTATGCGGCAATTCTGGGCGGCTGCTGGCTGATATTGTTAGGCTGGGGGGCTCCCCATAACGTGGAGCTCCCCATCCTGAGAATACCAGCCTTCAGCTGTATGGCTTTATCTGGCTGGTATTAAAATGGGGGGGGACCGCACGCCGTTTTTTTTAATTATTTAATTATTTATTTCACTACACAGTATAGACACGCCCACCGGCTGCTGTGATTGGGTGCAGTGTAACACCTGTCACTCAGCGTGGGGGCGTGTCTCACTGTAACCAATCATAGGCGCCGGTGGGCGGGGATAGCAGGGAATACGAGATTGTTTAATGGGCGGCCGGCTTTTTCAAAACAGTAAAAGCCGCCAGAGCAGTGTGAATGCCGTGCAGCGCCGGGGAACGGGGATCGGTGAGTATATGAGAGAGGGGGATAGACTGACATGGACAGAGAGTGAGGGACAGAGATAGTGACCGACTGACAGAGATTAGTGAATGACAGACATTGTGAGGCGCTTCAGAACGCAGCTTTTCAGCTGCACACTGAAGCAGACCTTTTTTAAGCTGCGGTGCAGAGCGCACACCTGCGCACATAGCATCTGACACCAAAATCGTATGAGGGATGTCACACGTTATAATTGACTAGGTTCGTGCAACAAAACGCTCAATTCTAGACAAAGATACGATGTGTTTGCGATCAACGGTTTTGCGTTCAATCCTGATCGCACGTAGATGTCACACGCAGATACCTCACAAACGATGCCGGATGTGCGTCACTTACAACTTGACCCCAACGACGGATTGTGAGATATATTGAAGCGTGTGTAGCGGGCTTAAGTCACATGTCCCAGTGGTGCTAGAGGCATATCATGACGGAGCTGGGCACTTCGGGTGGAAGAAGCTGGAGATGTTGCTGAGAAGCCGTTTTTCCTGGATAGGAATGAGAGACTCCATAGAAGCCTGGTGTAGAAATTGCGGTCCCTGCGCCTTGAGAAGACAAGGTGACACTAGCCAGTGTGCACCCCTCCAACCGCTTGACACAAACAACCTCTAGAGATTGTGGCTCTGGACCATGTTAAATTGACCCCCAGCAGAAGTGGGTACACATATGCACTCACGATAGTTGATCACTACTCCCGCTTCCTGGTAGTGGTGCCCGTGAAGGATATAACTGCCAACACAGCAGCAAAGGTGTTCCAGGCCCATTTCTGCAGGCCGCATGGGTATCCCGACCGAGGTTTGACGGACCAGGGTCCTGCGTTTGAAGCCGAGATTGTTCAAGAGTTCTGCAGCCTATATGGGTGCAAGAAGATCCGCACCACCCCTTACCACGCACAGACAAATGGGATGTGCGAGAAGATGAATCATCTGGTAATTAATTTGCTGAAAACCCTCCCTCTTGAAGAACGGAATCGGTGGCCCGAAAAGCTGCCAGATTTGGTCGACATTTATAATAACATTCCAGTGGGATCGACCAAGTGTACCCCAGCCTACCTGATGAGGGCCCGCCTGGGAAGACTACTGGTAGATCTAGAGATGGAGGTAGAGTTGCCTGAAACTTACGCATCCGTAGAAGATTGGGACTCACGTCTCCAAGCTCAGTACAAACAGATCCAGAAGTACGTTGAAGAAAGTTTGGATCAGACCCGGGAGCGGCAAGAGAGGAATTTTAATAAGCAAGCTAAGGCAGCCCCCCTTCGCCCCTGGTGAAATTGTATTAAAAAGAAAGAGGAAACAACACAAGTTGGAAGACCAGTGGGAGAAAGAGCCGTATGTGATAGAGCCGTCCAATTTCAATAATCAGAAGACTTGTTTGATTAGCAAAGACGATGGACGAACTACAGCTACGGTGTCCAGAGACCACCTGAAGAAGTGCCCAGAACCTTTGAAAAAAGCAAAAGAGCCTAAGTCCCAGCCTCCAGTGGTGGAAAGAAGGAAGAAGGTGATCCACACGATCCTAGGTGATTTTCCAGAAAATTGGCCGATGCAGAATGGAGCAGTAATAGTCCCTGTGTTAACATTCCCACAACCTATGGAAGAACCAGAGCAGGAAAGGCTTACTGACATTGGATCCACTCCAGCACCTAGAGTATCACCAGTCCCCTTGCCACGTACACGTAGGATCCTGCCAGTTACACCTAGCATGGAGGGAGAGGGACGTGTAGAGGGTGTGGAAACTTCATTAGAGAGAAGCGAGAGCCCAGAGTTAAGGAGGTCAACCTGTGCAAACTTTGGGCAACCTCCACAGAGGTACAGAGAAGAGTGTTAAAAAAAATGTTACAGTACCAGTAGTTATGGTGCCATAGAATTGTTAGGTATCGGTGCTTTTGTTTGTTATTTTCCATAGTTTGTTATTTTCCATATAGAAAATGTTAGTAAATGAGTGCCTAATCAACCAGTTTTAATGAAAAGAGTGAAAGTTACCTGATTTGCAAGAAAAATTGTTGAAAAAGTGTACAACCGGTACATGGATTTTGTTAAAAGTTTTATATAGGTAAAAATGGGACCATGGTCACAGGACTGGCGTGACCAACACAAACTTGTGTTTTGTATAATAGTTGCACCTCCTGTACCAACCAGAGTCATCTGAAAGACAACACCCAGGACCTTAACCTGGTCATGGACCCACCATAGGTTTCCAGGGGGAACAGGTTGTTTGGGTGGCGGGTTATTGGGATCCGGGACGTTGGGACTGGACTGTCGCAGGAAGGGGCTGCAACGAGTAGGTTGAGCTTCCGTTACCAAAGAAACCGGTAGCGTCCCACCGTTGGGCGACGAACTCTTAACAAATTTTAGTAACGTTTAAATAAAGTGCCTCCCCTATGTGAGACGGAACCTGTTAATAAAAGTGTGTTGTTTAAAATGTTCTTTTTCCCCTTTTGCAGTTTAAAAACAAAAATAAACCTCTGGTGTTCTGTAGCTCGGGGACAAGCTACGTTTAACCAAGTGGGAATGTGACACACTGGCCTATCAGGTCGTCACATGGTATTGTGCAATCTGCCCTTCTGTACAGTATCCACTCCTCCTTGGTTGTGGATTTTTGTCCTTTGGTGTTGCTAACAGCTTAGCCAATCAAAATCCTAGAAACACTTTACACCGTAACCACCAGACACACCATTGGGGGCCTAAAGGGAATAGGGCCGCCCAGATGGGGTGTTGGTGAGGGGAAAGTGATAAAGTGACACTTGGAAGAAAGTGTGAAACGGGAGTGGAAGGAGAAGGAGGTGATGATGACTCTCTGAGAGGGAAAGGTCACCGGCCTGGAGCAGGGCTCCTGTAGTTACTAGGTGGCAGATGTTGGTCTGGTAGGAGCTGGAACCCCGGTCGCAGGGGATCGTGTCAAGGGACACGGACTGCCAAGGAGGGCAGCCGGCGGCCTTGAGCCATCACCGGGCAGGGGCCAGGGCACGACGGGGTACATGGACCCTAGGCCGGGAAGTAGCTTCACGCGTCCTGGTAATTTACCCGACGGGGATGAAGACTTCAAGATTCATCCACAACCCGCTCCAAAATCGGGGTACTAGCGCAACGATGGGATAGGACTTTCACAATCCAGTCCAAAGAAATCCTACGCATGAACCCTGAGAGCAAGCTCACTCCGTTAGCTATACGGGTGAGCGGGACCCGAAAAGATTTATGCTTAAGGGTCCAACTAGAGGAAAACAGGTGCCAAGGAAAGGGCCACAGGCTAACAGCAACACCAAGGGCACGGACCCAAGCGTGCTCCCTCCAACCTGCAGTGGTGCTCAGGATTCTGGTTTACAAGCTGTCGGTGTTATTATTCCTGGATTGAGGGAGTACACTGAAATCCCCTTTTCCTCTACCCAACGGCATCCCAATCACCAACAATCCAATGGGCCCCGGGGCACAAACCCTCTATAAACATCCTGCTGCTCCACTATCGCCACCGGGCTCCCCAACAGCAGCGGTGGTCTCCCCCATGGGTGGCGTCACGAACTTACACATCCCGCCTGTACATATCTTCCCCTCTCTTCTTTAATTTGAGTGTCCATGTGAACCCCCGGGTCCGAAGACCTATCGAGCCACCGCGGCTCCGGATCCGAGCGGGTCGGCCGCTGGCACGGGGGCGGTACACATACCTGGGGCCTCACAGGTCTGCTAGCAGAGCCGGCTCCAGGTTTTTGTGGGCCCTGGGTGAAAGAGTCTCAGTGGGCCCCATCCACACATAGACATGCTCAGATACATACATATACAGACATACGTACACATATATATTTAAAGAGAAATTCACAAAAACACATAAACAGACATAAATCTAGACACAGTCATATACACTAACATACATAGATACACATCAGACATGCACACACAGACACATTAGAGATATTTCTAATATTGGGAAACTGGCAACTGACTCATTCACCTCCCCGCCTGTCTCCATCCAGCTCCTCCTGGGCATGTGACTGTGCCACACTTATTGGTGGCCACCACTAACAGACATGGCCGTACATAGAGCACACGAACACTGCCGTATATATATCACAACAAAGGCTGGGGACATACACATTACTGGGGAGGCATACATATTACTGAGGCAAGAGGTATACAGCAATGGGTGGCATACAGCTCTAGAGGGGGCAGTGGCTCTGCGGTGGGGGGGGACAAACAGCTCTGAGGTGGGGGTTACATGCAGCTCTGGGGGTATATAGCTCAGAGGTGCACGGGACATACCGCTCTGGGGGATATACAGCAGCGGGGTGAAGGGGACATACAACTCCAGGGTTATAGTAGTATTCAGCCCCCATACTCCTCCATATAGTGTTATGATGCCCCCATAGTCCTTGACATACTATTATGTAGACCCATCTAGCATTATGCAGCCCCCATATTGCACTATGCAGCCCCCATATGGCATTATGTAGCCCCCATATGGCATTATGCAGCCCCCATATCACATGAAGCAGTGCCCATATAGCACAATGCAGACCCATATAGCATTAGGCACCCTCATGTAGTATACAGCCCCATATAGCACAGTGCAGACCCAGATAACATTAGGCACCTTCATGTAGTATACAGCCCCATATAGCACAGTGCAGAGCCAGATAGCATAAGGCACCTTCATGTAGTATACAGCCCAATATAGCACAGTGCAGAGCCAGATAGCATTAGGCACCTTCATGTAGTATACAGCCCCATATAGCACAGTGCAGAGACAGATAGTATTAGGCATCCTCATGTAGTATACAGCCCGTATATAGCACAATGCAGACCCAGATAGCATTAGGCATCCTCATGAAATATACAGCCCAAAATAGCACAGTGCAGAGCCAGATAGCATTAGGCACCTTCATGTGGTATACAGCCCCATATAGCATAGTGCGGAGCCAGATAGCATTAGGCACCCTCATGTAGTATACAGCCCCATATAGCATAGTGCAGAGCCAGATAGCATTAGGCATCCTCATGTAGTATACAGCCCGTATATAGCACAGTGCAGACCCAGATAACATTAGGCACCTTCATGTAGTATACAGCCCCATACAGCACAGTGCAGAGCCAGATAGCATTAGCCACCTTCATGTAGTATACAGCCCAAGATAGCACAGTGCAGAGCCAGATAGCATTAGGCAACGTCATGTAGTATACAGCCCCATATAGTGCAGTACAGACCCAGATAGCATTAGGCAACTTCATGTAGTATACAGCCCCATATAGCACAGTGCAGACCCAGATAGCATTAGGCATCGTCATGTAGTATACAGCCTGTATATAGCACAATGCAGATCCAGATAGCATTAGGTACCTTCATTTAGTATACAACCCCATATAGCGCAGTGCAGAACCAAATAGCATTAGGCACCCTCATGTAGTATACAGCCCGTATATAGCACAGTTTAGACCCAGATATCATTAGGCATACTCATGTAGTATACAGCCCCATATAGCACAGTGCAGAGCCAGATAGCATTAGGCATCCTCATGTAGTATACAGCCAGTATATAGCACAAAATGGATACAGCCGTACACTAAATGCCATCAATATATAAGGGAACTCTGGTACTGCATTACTGCTATATGAAAAAATGAGATTTTTAGTTTATGAATTGGCCAATGCATGTAAGCCCGGACACCAAACGGCAAGGTAAATCTCAATATTCCGGGTCCCTAACTAAAATGCCACTATCTAGGTTAAAAACATCCACGCCTGGGCAGCTAGACTAAAAATCCAACTTGAAATGCCACTATCTGGACTAACCTCCATGTCTGGGCAGCTAGGACTCCTGGTATAAGGATTTTGAACACAGCCTGGTTTATAGGGCGGAGTGCTCAGTCAGAAAAAAACTCACTGCAAATATTTCAAAAGACTGACCTGCACATCCTACAAGTGTGTATAGGTGCCAGCTGAAAAAACCTAGCACAATGCAGACCCAGGTAGCACTAGGCATCCTCATGTAGTATACAGCCCATATATAGCACAGTGCAGACCCAGATAGCATTAGGCATCCTCATGTAGTATATAGCCCATATATAGAACAGTGAAGACCCAGATAGCATTAGGCATCCTCATGTAGTATACAGCCCCATATAGCACAGTGCAGAGCCAGATAGCATTAGGCATCCTCATGTAGTATACAGCCCCATATAGCACAGTACAGACCCAGATAGCATTAGGCACCCTCATGTAGTATATGTGTCGCCCTGGGCAAGCCAGGGGACACGGGTCACAACACCACCTCACCCCACACTCCAGGTAGGCACATCACAGCTAACCACAAATCCTTGTTGCCTTCCTCCAGGAGTCTGATGATGCACACCAGGGGGTGGGCCAGGCGGTTGGCTCCGCCCACCAAGGAGCTCACAGCTCTGGAGGCAGGAAGTAACCAGGCAGATAGCCCAGGCAGGGCAAGTGTGAGGAGCTAAAGTGGAGGAGTTAAGAAAGTGAAAGTGAAAGTAGTAAAGGAGGAAAAAGCAAGTGAAGTGACAGAAGAGAAAGACAGCCTGAAGGGTCCAGCTTTGTGAGGGCCAGAACACCAAGGTCAGCAACGGCGGTGACTGTCTGGAGGGGGACCGTTTGGAAGTTCCTGGAAGGACCCCGTTGGCTGTGTGCCCGGTGGTCTGGAGCAGTGTTCCGAAGGACAGTCAGCACCAGGGCAGGGGCCTCTCGGACCCCGGCAAGGCTAGGAGTCACCAGATTTGCCAAATCCGTCAGTGACGGGGACGCAGATCCCCCAGCAACCAAGTCCCGATTGAAGGCAACAGCCCAACCCGTATTGGAGAGACACCGCCACCGCCACGGCACCAGTTTCTCAGGGCCAGCGCCTGCAGGCAAAGTGTAGAGCTCCTCCGGCCCAGATTGCAGTCGGGGAGCGGGTAACCGGAGGGAATCCACCGCTACCATCAGTCAACACAGGTGCAAGGAAGAGGGACATCACCGTCACCTACCGGGAGTGCAGGTGCAGCCGTCTGTGGGACCGTCCTACCAGCCGTTGGTTTACCGTACAAACTGTGTCCGTGTGTCAGGCTGAGTGAGTACCAAAGTGCCGCAAGGCACAGCGCTGCCCCCGCGTCCCTGCGCCCTCCAGGCCCTACACTTTACATCTCATCACCGGGCCCCGGGATCACCAACCCCTACCCACGGAGGGGCAACACAACACCTGGCTGCTCCGCATCACCATCCCCGGGACCCCCACACTGAGCAGCGGTGGTGCAATCACCACAACCGTGGGTGGCGTCACGAACTATAACAATCCCTTCACCCAACAAACACTCCCTTTCACTCACGGGCGAGGAGTGTCGCTCGAGAAACCCCGGGATCCGGCCCACAGCTCGAGCCACCAGGAGCAGCTGCCGGACCCGAGCAGAAGGGGTGAGCGCGGTGTGCTGACACCCTCCTCCCCGCCCGCGACAACTTGGCGTCACGAACAGGATCTTACCGCTCTGCCGTCTGGTAGAGGTGCGCCTTGTTACCGCCGGAGGTATCCGGCAGAAAAAAATTTCAGAAGCCGCCATCTTTGGCGTGAAAAGTTCCCGCTCGAGCGTCTTCTCGAGCAGTAGAGGCGCGAAGGCCAAAACTCCGCCCCGAGAGAGGAGGGGCCGGAAAGAGCTAAGGGGGACGGAAACAAGATGTCTGCGCCCGACGGAGCCGCTGGAGGAGCGGTGGTCGCAGCCGCAGCGGCACCCGCGGATGGGAATGGGCCTGCCCAGGTCCCGGTCGTACCGGCGGAAGGTGCCGCGGCCCCCGCGTTTGCTCAGGTCATGCCATTCTCCTTGCCCTATGCGCCCGGAGCTGCCTGGCTACCGCGGTATGACGGGAAACCGGATGCCCTACAGGCCTTCCGGAAAAAGCTTAACCCGTTGCTAGAGCTGTATCCCCTGACTGATAAGCAACGTGCAGCAATAGTGCTAGGCCAGTTAACCGGTGCGGCGGAGCAGGAGGCGGAGACCTGGGCCGAGGGGGACCGGCTCTCTGTAGCCACCATCTTCGAGAAGCTACAGACTGCCTTCGAGACCCGGACTGAAGCTGAGCTGAGGATGCAGTTTTACCAGTGCCGGCAACGAGCTGGAGATAGCATTCGGGACTATGCTCTACGTCTGCAGACCGCCCTCCGCACGCTGAAGCGGGTGAACTCTATTAACGAGGCGGATAGCAACAAGATGTTAGTGGAGCAATTTGCGCAGGGGATGAGGTCCCCTGAGGATCGTAAACAACTCCGGCTGTGGGCCCTGGAACACCCTGATGTGGACTTTGCTGTGTTAAAGGAGCGGGCTATCAAGGCACTACAGCCCCCAGCTGCTGAAGTCCTGGAACCCGTCCCGTGGCCCGTTGAGACAGCTCCCGTTGTGGCGGCCCCAGCCAAACCAACCTCCTTAATACCTGCAGCCCCGAGCAGCACCGTGGAAGAACTGGCAGCCCAGGTCCGTCGCCTGGACGGAGACCTTGCCAAGATCCTTGCTGCGCTACAACCTCTGACCAGATCTCAGCCTCCAGCGCAGATACAGCTTGCTGACAGTCCCGAAGATGTTCCCTGGATGCAGCGGAGAAGCGCTAACAACCCGTGGAGCAGACCTCCAATCTGCTACAAGTGCCGTAAGCCGGGCCATTATTACCGACAGTGCCCGTTAAACGAGCAACCCCTGGGGTCCCGGGCCAATCCTCAGGAGTAGAACACCGTGGCCCCCCGGACTGGCGAGACCGATATGTCGGGGCCCGCCCTATCATCCCCGTGGCTGTGGACGGCATACCAGTGATGGCTCTCTTGGACACTGGATCACAGGTAACTACCATACCGTACACGTTGTATCGGCAGTATTGGGCCACAGACGAGCTGGCGCCTCCAGACAATAGTATAAATTTGATTGCCGCTAATGGACTTCCATTGACCCAGGTGGGGTATAAACAAGTGGCTATGACAGTGGGGCAAGCTGAACTGCAACACCAGGGTATGATTGTGATCATGAATGAACCCAGTGATCATAACCCGAAAATAGTGCTGGGAACCAATGTGATGGAACACTGCATGGCTGATGTGTTGAACCTATTGCAACAGCTAGCCGCCACAGCGGCGGGGAGCCGGCAGAGGGCTGTGCAGCGTGAGATCCGCGCCCTGATGTACCGCCAGCATGTAAGCTCAACAGGAGGGGAGATTGGTGGAGTGAGAGTGATGGATGTTGCTCCATTGACTGTGCCCCCTAGGAGTGAGATGATGATCTGGTGTAGGGCAGCAGTAGGGCCTCAGGGGCGTGACTACCCTGCGATGATGGAGCCCATGCCCTCCGAGCACTGGCCCACTGTAGTGGCCGCCCGAGGGGTGGTAGATGTGAAGAAAGGGAGAGTGCCCGTGAGAGTGTTGAACTGTGGGGAGGAAGAAGTCAGGCTCCCCCGGTATGCCACCATTGCCAAGCTGCTCACCCTGGACCCTCACACTATCCAGGAAGCCAGTCCATCCACACTCCCACCTACCCCCAGCACTTCCCCACCCCAGGGGGACACAAAGGAGTGGCACCAACAGCTACATGTAGGCACTGATGATACCCCTACACATCACAGGGCCGGGGTACACAGGGTGGTGCAGGAGTACGAACAGGTTTTCAGTAAGCACCCCCTAGACTTTGGGCGGATCAAGGGGGTTCAACACCACATTCCCACAGGTGAACATCCCCCTATCAAAGAGAGGTATATACCTATTCCCCCTGCACATTACCAGTGTGCCAAAGATATGTTGAGGAATATGAAGGAGGCAGGGGTTATTCGGGACAGCTGTAGTCCCTGGGCCGCTCCGTTGGTACTGGTCAAGAAGAAGGATGGTACCATGCGGATGTGTGTGGACTACCAGAAGATCAACCAGATAACCCATAAAGATGCCTATCCCTTACCTCGTATTGAAGAGTCTTTGGCTGCACTGAGAACCGCAAACTACTTCTCGACCCTTGACCTCACCAGCGGATACTGGCAAGTGGCCGTGGCCCCAGAGGACCGGGAGAAGACCGCCTTCACCACCCCGATGGGACTCTGCGAATTCAATAGCATGCCGTTTGGGCTGTGCAATGCCCCTGGGACCTTCCAACGGTTGATGGAGTGCTGTCTGGGACATTTAAACTTCGAGACCGTCCTGCTGTATTTGGATGATGTGATTGTTTATTCCCAGACGTATGAAGCCCATCTGGAGCACCTGGCCGAGGTGTTCGCGTCCCTTGCCCAGTACGGGATGAAGTTGAAGCCCTCAAAATGCCACCTGCTGAAACCCAGAGTGCAGTATCTAGGGCATGTTGTGAGTGCGGATGGTGTCGCCCCCGACCCTGAGAAGATTACTGCCATCCAGAGCTGGCCGAGACCAACTACAGTGAGGGAAGTAAGGCAGTTCCTGGGTCTGGTGGGGTACTATCGGCGCTTTATAAAGGGATACACGAAGATGGCTGCCCCCATGCAAGATCTCCTCGTGGGACAGACCAAAGGTGGTAGACCCATTGGGGCCCCACTGTCGTGGGAGGACAAGCATGAGGAGTCCTTTTGCCAGTTGAAGGCGGCCTTGACCGGAGAAGAGGTCCTGGCGTACCCCGACTATGGGAGCCCGTTCATCCTCCACACGGACGCCAGTAATGTGGGGCTAGGAGCGGTCCTATCCCAGGTCCAGGATGGAAAGGAGAAGGTGATTGCCTATGCTAGCCGAAAACTCCGGCCGACCGAAAGGAACCCTGAGAACTATAGCTCCTTCAAGCTTGAGCTATTGGCGTTGGTGTGGGCTGTCACGGAGCGGTTCCGCCACTACTTGGCGGCAGCCAAATTCACAGCGTTTACGGACAACAACCCGCTGACTCACCTGAACACGGCCAAGTTGGGCGCGCTGGAGCAGCGGTGGGTAGCCCGGCTAGCCAACTATGATTTCACCATAAAGTACCGAGCTGGTCGTGTCAACATAAATGCTGATGCACTCTCCCGGATGCCCCATTTGTCAGAAGAGGGGTGCGAGGATGATGACCTCGAGGAGATCGAGTTGCCTGCGTTTCACCAGCTGCCTACTGAGAGGGTACAAGTCTGTCAGCAAAGGGTGGATCTGGACCCGCGGCCCAGTCAAGAGTGGCAGGACACCCAGGACCAAGCGCCGGCTGTCCGCCTTGTCAAGGCTCTGGTGGAACAAGGTGCTATGGGAATAGACCCTGCCGCTCCAGCCGAAGCTCAACGCTTGTGGAAAGAACGAAAACGGCTTTACCTACACCAAGGGAGGCTGTACCGTGAGCTGATCAACCCGAAGACCCATGAGAAGATATGCCAGTTGATCGTTCCTCAAGCTGAGGTCGCTACTGTCCTGCGGGCATACCATGATGGTGCTGGCCACTTCGGGTGGAAGAAGCTGGAGATGCTGTTGAGGGAGCGGTTCTATTGGAGTGGGATGCGTGAATCGGTGGAAGCCTGGTGTCGAGAGTGTGGTCCTTGTACACTGAGGAGAAAGGACGAGACTAGCCAGAGGGCACCGTTACATCCCATAGTCACCCATCAGCCGCTGGAGCTGGTCGCCCTGGACCATGTCAAGCTCACCCCTAGCCGAAGTGGGTACACCTACGCATTGACCATGGTAGACCACTACTCAAGATTTATGGTGGTAGTGCCCGTTAAGGACCTAACTGGTCGAACCGCTGCTCGAGCGTTCCAGGCTTATTTCTGCCGACCCCATGGGTACCCCGAGAAGGTGCTGACTGACCAAGGCCCGGCTTTTGAAGCAGAGGTGTTTCACGAATTCTGCCAGTTGTACGGCTGCAAGAAGATCCGGACCACTCCGTACCACGCCCAAACCAACGGCATGTGCGAGAAAATGAATCACTTGGTCCTGGGGCTCCTCAAGACGCTACCGCTGGAAGAACGGAACATGTGGCCGGAAAAGCTACCTGACTTGGTCGACATGTATAATAATATCCCGTCCAGCTCGACGAAGTGCACCCCAGCGTATCTGATGAGGGCTCGGCCTGGCCGCCTGCCGGTGGATCTGGAGATGGGGTTGGAAGCCCCGGAAGCACTCCCCTCAACGGCAGAGTGGGAAAGTCGGAGGAAGGCACAGTACCGGCAAATCCAGGAGTATGTGGAGAAAAACCTCAGTCGAAGTCGAGAGCAGCAGGAGCACCGGTTCAACCAGAAGGCGCCCGCAGGTCCTTTCCAGCCAGGGGATGTGGTGCTGAAACGGAAGAGGAAAACCCACAAGCTGGATGATCAGTGGGAGCAAGTCCCTTATGTCATACAACCCACAGAATGGGGAGACGGGAAGACTTACCAGATCAGTCGTGACCAAGGGGACACCCTAGCCACAGTTTCCCGGGACCATCTAAAAAAATGGCCCCCAGCGCTGAAGGCAGAGGCTGAAGTACCGGTTCCTCCACCAGTGGAGAAGGCAGCAGAGGTAATCCACACTGTAATTTGTGACTTCCCAGCAGACTGGCCTACACAGGATGGCGCGGTGATTCTTCCAGTGATACTGTTCCCACAACCCGTGGATGAAGAAGTAGTGGAAGCGGTCAACCGTGAGCCAGAACCAGTGCCGGTGCCCAGGGATGAACCTGTACCCAGCCCCCCTGCACCTCCGCCTGCTCCACACTATAGCAGGGAGGAGGAACCGATTGTTCCCTCTACCCCACTGTCTAGCACCACTGACACCGGGCCCCGAAGGTCCACCCGTTCCAACCTAGGTAGACCCCCACTTAGGTACAGGGAGACCGTTCTATGAATGAAAGGGGTCCGCAAATGTAAAGAGTGTTGCAGTTTGTTTGAAAAAGTTTAAAAAGTTTTGAAAAGAATGATAAGTGAAATGATACCGAGTACTTCACCAGATTTGCTTTGTGATTGAACCGGCAGGAGCTGGCACCGTTGTCCCCGTGGGGACCGTTTAAAGTTTTGCATGGGAACTATCCATGGACAAGCCCGTGAACTAGCAGGGCACCACAAACGTTAAGTGGCTTGTAAATATGTTGGGTACCGTTACCGTTTCCGCAATGCCGCCTCCGGAGAGGCAGGTTGGAGGGAGGGCCCTCAGCAGAGCAGGCTAGGGCCCAGCCACCAAAGGAACCGGTGGCCACCCTCTGGAGGACAAGGACAGATCCCGCTCGGGTAACTTGTGCTGGACTGTGGGTCAAGGGGTGCTGCCTGGGCTTTAGGGGCAGCATCAGGGCCAGGTTGCTTGGGTGGGAGAGAGCGGAAACCGTGACCGTATACCGTTGCAACGTTTAAGTAAATGTGCCTCCCGTCTTGGGAAGAGTTATTAAAAATGTTATTCATGTTTGCTTAACCCTGTTATCCCCTTTTTACAGAAAAATAAAATCGGTGTAGGACGGCAGCCCGCGGACGGTCTGCATTTTGCTAAGGGGGAATGTGTCGCCCTGGGCAAGCCAGGGGACACGGGTCACAACACCACCTCACCCCACACTCCAGGTAGGCACATCACAGCTAACCACAAATCCTTGTTGCCTTCCTCCAGGAGTCTGATGATGCACACCAGGGGGTGGGCCAGGCGGTTGGCTCCGCCCACCAAGGAGCTCACAGCTCTGGAGGCAGGAAGTAACCAGGCAGATAGCCCAGGCAGGGCAAGTGTGAGGAGCTAAAGTGAAAGTAGTAAAGGAGGAAAAAGCAAGTGAAGTGACAGAAGAGAAAGACAGCCTGAAGGGTCCAGCTTTGTGAGGGCCAGAACAGCAAGGTCAGCAACGGCGGTGACTGTCTGGAGGTGGACCGTTTGGAAGTTCCTGGAAGGACCCCGTTGGCTGTGTGCCCGGTGGTCTGGAGCAGTGTTCCGAAGGACAGTCAGCACCAGGGCAGGGGCCTCTCGGACCCCGGCAAGGCTAGGAGTCACCAGATTTGCCAAATCCGTCAGTGACGGGGACGCAGATCCCCCAGCAACCAAGTCCCGATTGAAGGCAACAGCCCAACCCGTATTGGAGAGACACCGCCACCGCCACGGCACCAGTTTCTCAGGGCCAGCGCCTGCGGGCAAAGTGTAGAGCTCCTCCGGCCCAGATTGCAGTCGGGGAGCGGGTAACCGGAGGGAATCCACCGCTACCATCAGTCAACACAGGTGCAAGGAAGAGGGACATCACCGTCACCTACCGGGAGTGCAGGTGCAGCCGTCTGTGGGACCGTCCTACCAGCCGTTGGTTTACCGTACAAACTGTGTCCGTGTGTCAGGCTGAGTGAGTACCATATTGCCGCAAGGCACAGCGCTGCCCCCGCGTCCCTGCGCCCTCCAGGCCCTACACTTTACATCTCATCACCGGGCCCCGGGATCACCAACCCCTACCCACGGAGGGGCAACACAACACCTGGCTGCTCCGCATCACCATCCCCGGGACCCCCACACTGAGCAGCGGTTGTGCAATCACCACAACCGTGGGTGGCATCACGAACTATAACAATCCCTTCACCCAACAAACACCCCCTTTCACTCACGGGCGAGGAGTGTCGCTCGAGAAACCCCGGGATCCGGCCCACAGCTCGAGCCACCAGGAGCAGCTGCCGGACCCGAGCAGAAGGGGTGAGCGCGGTGTGCTGACACCCTCCTCCCCGCCCGCGACATATACAGCCCGTATATAACACAGTGCAGAGCCAGATAGCATTAGGCACCTTCATGTAGTATACAGCCTCATATAGCACAGTGCAGAGCCAGATAGCATTAGGCACTTTCATGTAATATACAGCCCCATATAGCGCAGTACAGACCCAGATAGCATTAGGGAACTTCATGTAGTATTCAGCACCATATAGCACAGTACAGACCCAGATAGCATTAAGCACCTTCATGTAGTAAACAGCCTGTATATAGCACAGTGTGCTATATACACACAGTATCGCTCGACATCAGCAATAAAAACTCGATGTTGAAGTTGGTTTCTTATTTGGATTTTTTTTTTCTCTTTTTTTTACATGTTAACCCCTTAAGGACGAAGCCACTTTTGTACGTAATGTCCAGGCTATTTATTGCAATTCTGATGTGTCCCTTTATGAGGTTATAACTCTGGAACGCTTCAACTGATCCCAGTGATTCTGAAATTGTTTTTTCATGACATATTGTACTTCATGATAGTTATAAATTTAGAACGATATTTTTTGCTTTTAATTGTGAAAAAATCAGAAATTTGATGAAAATTTTGCAGTTTTCAAACTTTTAATTTTTATGCCCTTAAACCAGAGAGTTATGTCACACAAAATAGTTAATAAATAACATTTCCCGCATCTCTACTTTACATTAGCGCAATTTCCGAAACAATATTTTTGGGGTTAGGAAGTTAGAAGGGTTCAAAGTTCATCAGCAATTTCCCATTTTTTCAACAAAATTCACAAAACCATTTTTTTAGGGACCACATCACATTTGAAGTGACTTTGAGAGGCCGAAGTGACAGAAAATACCCAAAAGTGACACCATTCTAAAAACTGCACCCCTCAAAGAACTCAAAACCACATTCAAGAAGTTTATTAACCCTTCATTTGCCTCACCAGAACATAAGCAATGTGGAATGAAAAAAAATATATATATATTTTACCTAAAAATGTTGCTCTTGCGCCAATTTATACACTTTTTGAAGAAGTAACACAACAAAATGGAACTCAAAATTTGTTACCCAATTTCTAGTGAGCTGATACCCCACATGTGGTCAGAAACCTCTGTTTGGACAAATGGGAGGGCTCAGAATAGAAGGAGCAATACTTGAATTTTGAAAAGCAAATTTGGCTGAAAAAGATTGCGGGCACCATGTTGAATTTGCAGGGCCCCTGAGGTACCTAAACAACAAAAACCTCCCACAAGTGACCCTATTTTGGAAACTAGACCCCTCAAGGAGTTTAAATGTTTGGTGAGAACTTTGAACCCCCAGGGGCTTCACAAAATTTTATAACGTTGAGCTGTGAAAATAAAAAAAAATACATTTTTACCACAAAATTATTACTTTAACCAAGTAGCTTTTTTTTTACAAGGGTATCAGGAAAAAATGCAGCAAAAATGTATTGTGCAATTTCTCCTGAGTATGCTAGTACCTCATATGTGCTGGAAATCAAATGTTTGGGTGCACGGCAGGGCTCGGATGAGAAGGAGAGCCATTAGACTGCAAAATTGGCTGGAATCATTAGTGGGCGCCATGTCGCGTTTGGAGAGCTCCTGAGGGCCCTGGACAGTGGAGCTCCCCCACAAGTGACCCCATTCTGGAAAGTAGACCCCTAAAGGATTTTATCCAGTTGTATAGTGAGCATTTTAAACCCACAGGTACTTCACAGATTTTGATAACTTTAGGTCGTCATATCGAAAATTTTCATTTTTTTCACAAAAATCTTGCTTTAGCATCAAATGTATCACTTTTTCAAGAGGAAACACCAAAAAGTGGACCCCACAGTTTGTTATCCAATTTCTTATGAGTGCAGGGATACCCCACAAATTTGCACAAAAACCTCTGTTTGGACAAACAGGAGAGCTTGGAATGGATGGAGCACCATTTGAATTTTGGTAAAGCTGAAATAGATTGCGTGCACCACGTTGCATTTTCAGGGCCCCTAGGGTACCTATACAGCATAAAACCTCCACAAGTGACAGCAATTCGGAAACTAGACCCCTTAAGGGTTTTATTCAGGGGTATAGTGAGCATTTTGAGCCCCCAGGGGCATCACAAAAATGTTGCTCTAGCAGCAAATTTCTCACTTTTTGGCTATGTGCCCACGATCCGGCGATACTGAGTCTGTGGAGATGTAATGTCCATGACCATGGTCCAGGTTTGGGCAGCTGCTGACTTTAGCTCTATTCTCTTCGCAGAGAACTCTCATCTCCGTAGCATAAATTGACATGTTGCAGTCCCAAATGTCAGTTTATGCTGTGGAGAAAATAAGCACCGTGGGTAGGAGATTTCTAAAAATCCTCCCACTGCACTTCTACTGTACAACGCAGCGTTATGGACGTAGCGAAAACACAGCGTCCAAAATGATTGAATCCCTAATTGCGGGCACACAGCCTAAAAAGCTAGGATGGATGGATGGACAGACAAATGTCAAACACATATATAATGTCCCACCCCCCTACATATTATAAGCTGGCACCCTTTAGTGACTTTCATGTGGCATTAAAGGGTGACTAGACTTGTATTTAGCCAAAAAATAAATAATTAAAAAAAAAAATAAAAACATGAGGTCTCCCCATTTTTGATAGCCAGCTCGGGTAAAGCAGATGGCTGCAGCCTGCAAACCACAGCTGGGAGCTTCACCTTGGTTCCTGATGCAATTTGGAGAGTCCCCAAGCTCTTTTTTTTATAATTATTTATAAATAAATAAGAAAAAAAAATGGGGTCCACCCAGATATAGAAGGGTTAAAGTTTCTATATTTCTTGATTTTAAATACTTTATTATTCCATTAGTACATCTGGTGTAAGTTCATCGCCATTTTTCAGCCTTCAAGACAAGAAACAAGCTCAAGGATTACTATTGTCTGCTAAATGTTCTTCTTATCTCATATGCATGACTCTACATTTTTGTTTTTCTCAAACTTAAAGGTCATATGATCAACTTTTGTAAATTTCCACTCAAAGCCTTTTTTGCAATATCACATTGATCTGTAAATGGTATAAATTATCTGTGCATTGGCTGAATAAACAGAAAACTGATCATGCTCACATGAATGCAGGTCTTTTCTCCAAGCACTCGATATTGATTAGGCCTGAAGAGGCCTAATTCAGAGGACCTCACTGGTGATCCCATAAGCTGACTTTTGAAACAAAACAGAACAGCTATAACAGTTTCTGGTGTCCAACGTGGAGCCGTGGCCAACCAGCCTATTCGGAAGAAGTTTTGGGGACTCTTGAGACGTGAGAAGCTTTATTCTTACACTTTATTTCACTCTCTCTGATTTCCAGAATATTTTGGGTAAGGCTGTACACACGGTTCAAGAACTCTGGCATCACCAGTGAGTATTGTTTTTTCATGCATGTCTGAATGAGAGTTGAAAAATAGAGTAATGTCACGCTCCACGGGTCCCGACGCCGTTCCTCACTCACCGCTCCGGTCCCCAGTCCTCCTACCCACGGCCTCACAGCTCACTCTTCCTCCTCTGCGTCCTCCATACTCCCTGTTCCCCGCTCCCGGCGTTCCCTTACGACCAAGGACACACTGTCAGGCTCTCCTGCATCCTTTGCACCGCTTCTTGCTCTGGTCTCCGGCACTCGGGCTTTGCGCATGCGCATTAGGGTGCGCGCGGTCATTGACCTCCTCTTAAAGGGCCAGCATTCCAGAAACAGAATATTGCCAAATTCCGGTACAGGGTATATTTGGACCTTCCTTCCATGTGGGCGGTGCCTGTTCAACGTGTTTCCTTAAGCTAGGTGTTCAGGCCCCCTCTTGCCTTGTCCCCTATTAACCCTGTGTCTTTCGCAGAGCCCGTCCTGCAACTCTAACCCGGTCCTGACCACGGTTCGCCCAGGAAGCCTTTGACTGTCGGCTGTGACCCCACCATCTTCTTCAGCCTGAACCCGTCTCCGATCCTCGGCTTCACCCACTGACCTCTGCCCTCTTGTTCAGCTGGACCTGGATCCTGGCTGACATCTCTACCCGGCACCTGAACCTGAGCCTCGTCATCTGGACTACCTCCAGGAGCTCCGTAGTCCCAGAGACGTCTTCATCCCAGTTTCCTGAAGGACTCTGTTCCTGTACCGTTAATGCTCCGGCTACCATGCATCTAGGCCCTCTGGTGGGGTGATCGGACAGTCCCTGTACAGGGGTTAGCTCCGGGTTTCCTCACTGGAGGAGTCCGGTGCACAGCCCAGAGTATCCACCACCAGGACATAATAAGTAATAAGATAATCTGTTGTCCGTCCATTAATTGATTGCATAGATTGCATAGCACGGAATTGGGACAGTCTCTGTATAATTACATGTACTGTGTTGCTATGTTTTGTGTTTTGCTTTGGCTATCTTTGCATCTTTGATGGGCAATACACTGGTCTAGGGATATGTGTTAATAAGTGGTTTCATACTAATGCCTAGATAAAGTAGGCAGGCAGTAAGTTGTTGTATATTGATGAGAAGCCTCTGAATAACATAAAAGTGACGAGTAATTGAGATAAGGGACTTGGTGTAATAATATGTATGTATAAATTAATGGTTATAGGCCATACTGTGGACTGTGAAAAGATGTTCTGGTTGTGAAATGTCACAGGGCCTACCTATATAGAGTATTTGAGTGGATACCTGACATATATATGTATGTAAAGCGCTATGGAATTAATAGCGCTATATAAATGAATAAATTATTATTATTAATTATTATTATTAAATTATTATTAATAATTATTATATATATATTTCCCATCAGTGTCAAGAGCGGTTTAGATAATTTTATTTACGTGTGAGGTTCACTGATCCTTGGAAGGTGTATTGTTACATAAGTTTCTGGAATCAATGAATGAGTGGACAAGTGGTCCTGGGATCTGTCCTTGTAGTGAGATATCGTATGTTTCTTCTCCTCAAAATGGAGATGAAGGTTTTATAGCAAAGTAATTTTTTTTTCCTTTCAGTAGAATATTAGTGCTGTGAAGGTATGTAAGTAGACTTAATTTTCTGCTAGGATTGTGTATACCAGTGGGTATTAGGAAAGTTGGATGTTTTGGAAAACTAAACCTGGACGAAGAATTCTTTTGAGATAAGACTCTTGCTAAACAAACTGTGTGCTGCTGCTATTTTGTTGGGAGGGGGCAAGTGAGGGGCTACGCGATTTTCTGTCTTCCGCCCTCTATAAGAAGTCAGCTCTGAGGATTGTTTTGGTTTAACTGTAGTTTACGTTGCTGGAATACTTTGTAAAGGACCAGCATGGGGTACCCAACTGCACATCAGGTCTAAGTGGGTGAGAGAGCAGTGTGGCCTTCCCACTTACATGGAGGTGGTCTAGTAGGTGAGAGGACTATCACACCTGGTCCTTCCTGCTTTAGTCATCTGGTCTATTGGGTGAGAGAGCTGTTTTAAAGAATTCCCAATACACCCTGCAAGGGTAGCGGGTGAGAGTGCTGACTAGCCTTCTAGCTACACCTTGAGAGGCCATTCTGACTTGCCGGAGGAGTGTGGCCTGTTGACAAGGTCCAGGGACACTGAGAGGGCATTTGTAGAAAGGTGGGCTGTGTGGGAATAAGTTGAAGCCATGGGCAACTTGTTCAGTGTGCAGTGTGGGGCTCCAGCAGGATCCAAACCAGCCAAACAGATAGTGCAAGAAAGGGAAGGCAAGGAAGCAGTGAAAAATGTCAAACCAATACTCAAAAAGGCAGACATGCCAGAGTACGGATGTTTGGATGTTGAGAAATGGCACAGATTCAGGGAAGAAAAGAGAGGTTGGATAAAAGACAAGAGAGTAGAGCAACAAGTAAATAAATGGTGTCGTGTGGCTGAAGAGGTGCAGCATTGTGGATATAAAGAGACCACAGTGGGAGATAAGGTGTATTATGAATGTTTTAATGCACCAAAAGCAGAAATTGTGACTGCTACCACCCCACCTTCTCATAATCAGAAACCCAGACCAGATGAATGGACTTGTAAACAGTGTAGTAAGAAAAACCCAGACTGGAGAGGTACTTGTGCTACGTGTAATGTTACTCGCCCTAAGCGGATTGCACTAATTCCTGATCGAACCAGATCACACGTGATGACAGAGGACGCTGACTCTGAGACAGAGGTAGTAAAGGAATTGAGTTTTGGGGAGGAAGCTGGACGTTACTCTGATGGTGAGGAAAGAAAAGAACGCCCTGGGACCAGTACAAAAAAATCAAATACATCCCGACCAAGGAAGGTCACAAGAATCAGACAGTGATTGGATGGCCAAACATTTCTGTGCTTCAGGACACAACATAAACCACATGAAAGTTGTCATATTAAAAGGTAACTTCAAATCACAGAGCCATCGCAGGGTCTGGGAATACAAATTCATCACAATGTTTAACTCTGTGGACACAGGACTCAACCTGTCAGAAGGATTGATGACCCATTACAAAATCTGAGAGGTCAGCTCCAGAGACTCACCAGACCTCTGATCAAAGCTAAGGATTCACTTTCTAAGCTCAGTGTTTGTTTATTTAAATGTCTTTTATTATGCCATCCCTCTGCTCTGTTTGTGCATATATTTGTGTTTCTTCAGATATTTTGTCATACTATGCCTGAGGAAGAGACCTGATATGTCTCGAAAGCTTGCTTTATAACATCATCATATATTTTATTTTAGTTAGCCATTAAAAGGTATCACAACTACAAAATTTTAATTTTGTTTCTCTCACTGAGAGCAATCAATAAAGAATCAGACAGACACAGGAATATTACCCCTGGAGCCCCTCTGACCAGCTAGCTATGTTGAAACAGTTACCTGTCCCTGAAAACCAACCTTTCCCATTTTACAGGCAAATACAGACAATACAGGTGACTTACAGTTAGGTCCAGAAATATTTGGACAGTAACACAATTTTCGCGAGTTGGGCTCTGCATGCCACCACATTGGATTTGAAATGAAACCTCTACAACAGAATTCAAGTGCAGATTGTAACGTTTAATTTGAAGGTATGAACAAAAATATCTGATAGAAATTGTAGGAATTGTACACATTTCTTTACAAACACTCCACATTTTAGGAGGTCAAAAGTAATTGGACAAATAAACCAAACCCAAACAAAATATTTTTATTTTCAATATTTTGTTGTGAATCCTTTGGAGGCAATCACTGCCTTAAGTCTGGAACCCATGGAAATCACCAAACGCTGGGTTTCCTCCTTCTTAATGCTTTGCCAGGCCTTTACAGCCGCAGCCTTCAGGTCTTGCTTGTTTGTGGGTCTTTCCGTCTTAAGTCTGGATTTGAGCAAGTGAAATGCATGCTCAATTGGGTTAAGATCTGGTGACTGACTTGGCCATTGCAGAATGGTACACTTTTTTGCACTCATGAACTCCTGGGTAGCTTTGGCTGTATGCTTGGGGTCATTATCCATCTGTACTATGAAGCGCCGTCCGATCAACTTTGCGGCATTTGGCTGAATCTGGGCTGAAAGTATATCCCGGTACACTTCAGAATTCATCCGGCTACTCTTGTCTGCTGTTATGTCATCAATAAACACAAGTGACCCAGTGCCATTGAAAGCCATGCATGCCCATGCCATGACGTTGCCTCCACCATGTTTTACAGAGGATGTGGTGTGCCTTGGATCATGTGCCGTTCCCTTTCTTCTCCAAACTTTTTTCTTCCCATCATTCTGGTACAGGTTGATCTTTGTCTCATCTGTCCATAGAATACTTTTCCAGAACTGAGCTGGCTTCATGAGGTGTTTTTCAGCAAATGTAACTCTGGCCTGTCTATTTTTGGAATTGATGAATGGTTTGCATCTAGATGTGAACCCTTTGTATTTACTTTCATGGAGTCTTCTCTTTACTGTTGACTTAGAGACAGATACACCTACTTCACTGAGAGTGTTCTGGACTTCAGCTGATGTTGTGAACGGGTTCTTCTTCACCAAAGAAAGTATGCGGCGATCATCCACCACTGTTGTCATCCGTGGACGCCCAGGCCTTTTTGAGTTCCCAAGCTCACCAGTCAATTCCTTTTTTCTCAGAATGTACTCGACTGTTGATTTTGCTACTCCAAGCATGTCTGCTATCTCTCTGATGGATTTTTTCTTTTTTTTCAGCCTCAGGATGTTCTGCTTCACCTCAATTGAGAGTTCCTTAGACCGCATGTTGTCTGGTCACAGCAACAGCTTCCAAATGCAAAACCACACACCTGTAATCAACCCCAGACCTTTTAACTACTTCATTGATTACAGGTTAATGAGGGAGACGCCTTCAGAGTTAATTGCAGCCCTTAGAGTCCCTTGTCCAATTACTTTTGTTCCCTTGAAAAAGAGGAGGCTATGCATTACAGAGCTATGATTCCTAAACCCTTTCTCCGATTTGGATGTGAAAACTCTCATATTGCAGCTGGGAGTGTGCACTTTCAGCCCATATTATATATATAATTGTATTTCTGAACATGTTTTTGTAAACAGCTAAAATAACAAAACTTGTGTCACTGTCCAAATATTTCTGGACCTAACTGTATAAATGCACTTGGACAGACCTTGAGAGTTTGGTGACTGCAAAGGCAGGTGACATGCTGGGACTCATAATTAAATCACATACTGATATGGTAAAGGATCAATCATGGATCATGGATGATCAGTCTGAGAGGTCTGGAAAGATGTACTGTGAGGCATTGAAAGAATGGGCTACAAAGAAACAATCAGAGCAGTCTGTACTGATGACTGACGTGACACAGCAAAAAGGGGAGAATATAGAGACGTACTTTGGGAGGTTACAGCTGAAGTGGACAGACATGGGGTACAGTGCAAGAAACGACCTTGATATAAAAATATTGGTGAATGCATTTATTGACGGTATGAATAGGTTTTTACGAGAAGCAGTACAGACAGCCAGACCTGGGTGGAGAAACATGGACCCAACAGACCTTCTGCAAGTAGCTAAGGGGGTTGAACTGACAAAATGCAAGCAACCAGTTATGTATGCTAGAGCACAAGGAAAACAGTGGAAGCAGAGAAGGGGAACACCAGGTGACCTAGTGACCATACAGTGCTGGAATTGTGGACAGAATGGACATTACGTCAGACAGTGCAAAAACACCAAAAAGGAGAGGGAGCAGACTGACTTTCCTCCTTCATTCCCTCCTCCTTTGCCTCTGGCCTAGGAAACTGGCAACCCAGTGACAAACGTGAACCCTGTTTTTGTTCCCTCAGGACCTGGTCCCACCTTAATTATGACCATAACAATGTCAGGGGGGAAAGAGGCAGAATTTTTAATTGACACTGGGGCAGCCGGAACTGTGGTACATAAAGACCTGATAAAGCCAGACATGATTACTGACGAGACTGTGGAATGTGTCGGAGTGGAGGGATTGATGTCTGAAACTCCCTTGACAAAACAGATGAAGCTGAAATTACAAGATAGCTAGGAAACAAAGCTTATTGTTAGTGAAAATACTCCTATGAATTTGCTGGGAGCTGATGTGTTAAGTGCTATCCAGGCTACCATACAATACACCCCAGAAGGTATTACAGTCACAAGTCCCCTCTCTGACAAACACTTGTGCAAGATTGCAGCAATGGTGTACATGTCCAAATCTGCGAGAGTGTCCGATACCAGAACTAGTGAAGACATAGCAATGCAGCAAGTTCCAGACATCGTATGGGCAAAGGGAAAAACTGATGTTGGTCAGCTTCCTATTCCCCCAGTCATGATAAAATTAAAAGAAGGCTCCACTCCTCCTTGTTTAAAACAGTATCCCTTAAGCCCAGCCAAATCAATGGCCCTGACCAGAGATATAAGAGAATATGTGCAGGCAGGGGCTCTAGTACAAAGGTCCTCCCCTGTAACACTCCCTTGTATCCAATCAAGAAAAAAGGGCCCAAAGGTTCCCCTGATACATACAGAATGGTGCATGATTTGAGAGCTGTCAATGCTGTCACTGAGAGTGTAACATCTATTGTTCCAAACCCACATACCTTACTGTCCCAAATACCAGGGACCTCCAAATGTTTTACAGTAATTGATTTGGCAAATGCATTTTTCTCTGTGCCTCTACACCCTGACTGTCAGTATCTTTTTCCCTTCACACATGAGGGGAAACAGTACATGTGGACAGTCCTCTCCCAAGGAGGAATGAATTCACCTACCATTTATTCTACAGCTACGGCAGGAATTCTGGAGCAGTGGCAACCGCCTCATCCACAGGTTATGCCATTGCAGTACGTGGATGACCTTTTGCTCTGTTGTTCAGACCAGACACCCTGCAAGGAAGCTACAATTTCTTTGCTGTGTTTTCTGGCAGAGAATGGTTGCAAAGTTTCACGTGAAAAATTACAGTACTGTAAGCAAAACGTGACATTTTTGGGTCACTGTATCTCTGAAGGTACAAGACACCTGACTGAGGAGAGAAAACAAGCAGTCAAAATCTCTCCTTACCCAGGTCCCATCGGCAACTGCGCACCTTTTTGGGCTTAGTGTCATACTGCAGGCCTTGCATAAGGTCTGCCTCGCAAATGATGCAACACCTCTATGATTGTCTGTCATCTGACCCCTTTGACCTCACTCAGGAAGCTACTGATTCCTTCCATTCCCTTAAACTACTCATTGTATTGGCCCCGGCCCTTGGTATTCCAAGTTACGATCAACCATTTTTCTTGTTTTGCACAGAACAGGAAGGGCATGCGACAGCCGTCCTCACACAGCAACATGGTGACAAACAAAGACCAATAGCTTACTACTCAGCGCGATTGGACCCAGTTGTCAGAGGGTCTCCCACGTGTGTCCGTGCTGTAGCGGCTGCTTCAGTACTGCTAGGAAAAGCTTGCGAGATCACATTGACATTTCCCTTAACAATTTACTCCCCACATGACATTCATGCTATACTTGTGCAAGTCCAACCAAAACACCTGTCTATGGCCAGACAGCTCAGACTTGAATGTGCCCTTCTGATTCCTGAGTATGTCTCCCTCAAGAGGTGTAATGTTCTGAATCCGGCCACCCTTTTGCCAGTAGATTCAGAAAAGGGGGAATTGGTGACAATGGTAGCAAGTGAGGATGAATACTTTGACATGACGCATGAACATGACTGCATAGAGCTGATGAGTCAGGAGACAGCAGGTTTTCCACATGTCTATGATACACCTATTCCTAATGCAGATTTTGAGTTTTTTGTAGATGGCTCCAGATACCACCTGGATGGGAGATTCTACACTGTATATACAGTAGTATCTTCACATGAGGTAATCCGAGGTGAACCACTCCCGCCGCACATGTCCGTGCAGGAGGCAGAGCTAACAGCGCTCATTGAGGCGTGTAGAGTGGGATCAGGTAGGAACATTAATGTTTATTCAGACTCAAATTATGGATTTGGGATCTGTCATGATTTTGGCCTTATCTGGAGAAGTAGAGCTTTTCTTACGTCAGCTGGTAAGCCTATTAAAAATTCAGAATTGGTAAAACGGTTAATGGAGGCACTAATGTTACCAGTCCAGGTTGGCATCATTAAGGTGAAAGCACACACAAACGGTGACTCACTGGAGGTAGCGGGCAATAGAAGGGAGAATGCGGTTGCGAAAGCAGCGGAAAAGAGGCCTAGGGATCAGAGGATAGTGGCAGGGAGCCAGCAAGTCCCAGCCACAGTGAGACTGGATGTCCTGAAATCCCTCCAGCATCAGGCTGCCCAAACAGAGAAGGAACACTGAGAGAAAATGGGAGCTATGCTGAACTCGAATGGAGTATTGGAAAGTATGGATAAGTTGTGTTTACCAAGGTCCCTGTTCCCTATGATGGCACAAGCAACTCATGGCCCCACTCACTCAGTTCAAAAAGTCACATGTGTAACCAGGTGAATGCCTTCTGGATCGCTCCTGGCTTCAGTTACGTTCCCTCCAAACACGTACAATCCTGCATTATCTGTGCACAACACAACCCAGGTAAAACAGTTAAAGTCCCTAAGAAAGCAACACCCAGACCGCTCTACCCGTTTCAACGACTGCAAATAGACTACATACAACTACCCAAGGTAGGAATGTATGAATATGTCCTGGTATGTGTAGATCTCTTCTCAGGATGGGTTGAAGCCTATCCAGTAAAATGTGCAAATGCTAAAACAACTGCAGATAATCTGATGAAGGAACTAGTCTGTAGGCATTGCATCCCAGAAGCCATAGAAAGTGACAGGGGTACACACTTCACTGGAGAAATAATGAGGGAAATTAGGCAGGCCCTGGGAATAGAGCAGGCATTCCACACCCCTTATCATCCACAGAGCAGTGGAACAGTAGAGAGATTAAACGGGACATTTAAACTAAAAATTCAAAAAGCCATGGCAGAGACAGGAAATAATTGGGTAGAGTCAGTGCTTATCCCTGGCACTCTTTTCAGTCAAACACACTCCAAATAGAAATACAGGCTTGTCTCCTTTTGAAGTCCTTTTTGGTAGTGCCCCAAAAACAGGTCTCTACTTTCCACAAGTGTTACAGATGCAACACGGCACTATGACAGCCTATGTCCAGGCCTTACAGGAAAGATTTAATGTGGTGCATAAACATGTCTTTTCATCCATTCCAGATCCCAATGCAAGTGCAGATGTGCATCAGCTGAATCCAGGTGATTGGGTGGTCATGCGCAGACACGTGAGAAGGAGCCTAGATCCACGATTTGATGACCCATTCCAAGTCCAGCTGACCACATCCACCTCAGTGAAACTTGAGGGAAAGCCCACCTGGATCCACGCCAGTCACTGTAAAAAGGTCACTTCACCGGCAGAATGACAGTTTTGCTAATTATCCTGCTAGGTGTAGCAGGGTTGCTGCACCCAACAAAGACACTGAGCGAACTTTTAAATACGGATTGGGATAATAAACTCATTCGCCACCATATTTCTCTTACTGTGGACATGGAAGGAGAAAAACCAAAAGACTGTTGGATCTGCACACACAGTCCTATTTCTTCAAAGATTATGCCGTATTTAGCCTTACCTCTGGAACCACAGGAGGTATTGATATCATAATGTATACACAATGAAACCTGGACTCAATATAGATTTTTGGGAGAAGATGTACCTTGTGATGTATCTGCTACATTGACTATAGTTGGTTGGTTCACTAAACCCTGGTTCCAGCTAAATGTCACACGGCCTGATGGATACTCATGGTGGATGGAATACGATCCAGACAAGGGCACAATTGCCAAAATACAGACTAAGATTCCTCATTCAGGCCCCATTCCCTATGATGGATTATGGTTCAGTCTTCAATACAATGGTGTTGAAAATTGTGGAAAAGACAATAACTGTTTCTATATACATACACATGACTTAACCAAGGACAATGAGACAGTATATCAGAAGGGTATTGAGGGCTGTACAGCGGGGTAAATGTATCTCTGGCATGACCGGAAAACAAATGAACAATACGTGGTGTGCTCATAAAGTCATGAAGCGGCTTCTGAATTTGCTAATTGGTTTAAGGGCCTAGCAGGTTGAGCTTCTGGCATTATACAAACCTACATGCAAATATTGTTATACTATTTATTGCTTTATATAGCTGTAAAAGCATTGATATATGCATTACCTGAATTACTGAATAATGTATGTGCTAATAGTTCCAGTATTGAACCCTCTGTAGTTTACTACGGACCCCAAATGGCCTCTGCAGATGGGGAGTAGGTGTCCACACTAAGGGTGGATGGGTGAAGTGGTAGGAAGACCGCTTATGGGTACTAGGCCCATGAGCCAGCAGCTCCTGTTTGGACGCCTACTGACCCTGTAGTGAAGGTTATACCATTTAGAAAAGGGGGAAATTGATATAGAATGGTTAATAGTTTGTATATTTCTTGATTTTAAATATTTTATTGCTCCATTAGTATATCTGGTGTAAGTTCAAAGCCATTGTGTAGCCTTCAAACCAATGAAACAAGCTCAAGGATTATTATTGTCTGCTAAATGTTCTTTTATCTCATATGCATGACTCTACATTTTTGTGTTTCTCAAACTTAAAGGTCATATGATCAACTTGTAAATTTCCACTCAAAGCCTTTTTTGCAATATCACATTGATCTGTAAATGGTATAAATTATCTGTGCATTGGCTAAATAAACAGAAAACTGATCATGCTCACATGAATGCAGGTCTTTTCTCCGAGCGTTCGATATTGACTAGGCAAAGAGGCCTACGTCAACAGGACCTCACTGGTGATCCCATAAGCTGACTTTTGTGACAAAACAGAACAGCTATAACACCCTATAATAGCCAAGGCTTCCTCCCCTGGGAAAGGCATCACTATATATCCTGGCAACTATACCTATTATAATGTAAGTGGTCAAGGGAAAGATATGGGTAGATTTCAAGATAGGTTCTGTGGGTCCTATAGTAATCTCACCCGTGATCACTTAATTAACCAGGTACAGTCCGTGGCAGATGTGTTATGAATTGGGGAGATATGAAAATTCAATCACGAGTAGAATGGAATTGGACGGGAGAATGTACTCTAGCCAAGGCACATATGCCTATACACATAGCTCCCGCTGACCACACTGTCAAAGAAAGTGACTTTTTAGCACACATCAAGGTCAACTTAAGGAATCGACGGAGTACAGACGACGACCGTACCGGTAAAAATACACCTAAAGGCTCTTTTGACCCACATGTTTACAATGATGCTATCAGAGTGCCCAGGGGGGTCCCTGACGAATATAAAGCTAGAGACCAAGTCAGGGCGGGATTCGAATCCATTAACCCCATAATTACTGTGAATAAAAATGTAGACTGGATTAATTATATCTACTATAATCAACAACGTTTTGTTAACTATACACGAGACGCCTTACAGGGACTAGCAGAACAACTAGATCTGACCTCCATCATGGCTTATCAAAATAGAATGGCCTTAGATATGATCCTCGCAGAGAAAGGTGGAGTCTGTAAAATGATGGGGGATGTTTGTTGCACATATATACCAGATAACACTGGGGTGGATGGGAAGGTCATTTTAGCTATAAAGAAACTCACTACACTGTCTGAAGAATTAAAGAAGAATTCAGGAGTAACCGACCCTTGGGGAGAATATTTTGGGTGGACAAGTTCTTTTAAAGGCTGGTTGATCCAGAAAGGGACCGCCATAAGTAAAGTATTAGTTATATTACTAGTCATTCTGGTTTGTGTAATTACGTGTTTAAAGAAAATATTTTCCAAAACAGCTGAAGTCACATTAGGAGAGACCTTTTCTTTACTCGAAACAGAAGACCTAAGTATGACAGACGATATGCCCATAAAGACTAACACGACCCTTTCCCCCAGTTACAAAACTACTCTGCTAGAATAAACAGAAGAAGAGAGGACTTAGAGAACCTTGGGACATGGGAAAGCCCCACTACAAAGGGTGAGGACTCGCCTAGGAATCCTTGGTCTCAAACCGGTGAAGAAAACCCTTTCCGCTCTCCGCCCATGCCTCAACGTTCAGTTAGGCAGGTCTTTTGCACAGATATCACTACCTCTCTTCCTAAGGGATTACAGTACCCTTAGAATTCAGAAATGGCAGAAATAAGACTTTAGAGGGGACTGTTGAGGATAAGAATTGAGTAACCAAAAATACTTAATTCAGCCATTTCATAGACTTAGCTATGTAGTTTAGATTGATGTAACGTAACACATATTTATGCATGCTTTTGTTTTTTACTAACACATATAGATATATATATATATATATATATATATACTGCATATTCAGTGATTTTCCCTAATACAATATACCAGCACATGTAACTTGAAGATGTCTGCTGCATCCTGTCCAGCGCCCAACTAATGACTACCATATGGAATAAAAAAATTGTTTAAAAGAACTGAGAGTCCTCAGTGGTTGATACCTTTTAATGGCTAACTGAAAAGATGGTAATAATTGCAAGCTTTCGAGACTACTCAGGTCTCTTCATCAGGCTCAATATAACACAATCTGAAGAGTCACATATTTTTACACAACAGGACTTAGAATAGTGCAGTAAAAAAAGCAAACAAACTAGTTATATAAAACAGAACTATCTCTATGGCAGGGGGCAAACTGTTGTGGCCATAAATTTTTTCTGCAGTTCAGTGTGAAAGTTTTATTGTCCTTTGATAAGGGTCTGGTCCAGGGCTGTGACACGCTCGGATGGTCAGAGGAGCACATCTTTTAACTGATGTAAAAAGACATGAATCCATGAGACACATTCATTCCTACTCTGAATGTGTCAAAGGTCATGATAAGTTTGTACTCCCATAGTCTCCTGTCTCTCTGGGACTTGAAATTTCCTTTCAATACCAGCAATTTCATGTCCATGATGCTGTGGTCTGAGTTACAAAAATGTTTGGCCACAGGTAGATCCATCCTTTTTTCTCTAATTGTGTGGCGGTGAGAATTCATCCTTGTCCTGAGCTGTTGTCCGGTCTCCCCTACATACAGATCCCCAGTTGGACATTTGGTACATATAATTAAGTACACCACATTGGTTGTGGTGCAGCTGAAGGCACCTTGTGGCCAAACATTTTTGTAACTCAGACCACAGCATATGGACATGAAATTGCTGGTATTGAAAGGAAATTTCAAGTCCCAGAGAGACAGGAGACTATGGGAGTACAAACTTATGATGACCTTTGACACATTCAGAGTAGAAATGAATGTGTCTCATGGATTCATGTCTTTTTACATCAGTTAAAAGATGTGCTCCTCTGACCATCCAAGCGTGTCACAGCCTGGACCAGACACTTATCAGAGGACAATAAAACTTTCACACTGAACTGCAGAAAAAATTTATGGCCACAACAGTTTGCCCCCTGCCATAGAGATAGTTCTGTTTTATATAACTTGTTTTTTTGTTTTTTTTTTACTGCACTATTCTAAGTCCTGTTGTGTATAAATATGTGACTCTTCAGATTGTGTTATATTGAGCCTGATGAAGAGACCTGAGAAGTCTCGAAAGCTTGCAATTATTACCATCTTTTCAGTTAGCCATTAAAAGGTATCAACCACTGAGGACTCTCAGTTCTTTTAAACAATTTTTTTATCTCTACTGGCTAACACGGTACAAAGATATATCGGTGCTGGGTATGTTGGTGGCATCCCCTGAACCCGCATTTGTTGCATCTGTTCTGCCAGACCCTCCACAGTCTTCTGCAAGGCTGCTAGCTGTACTTGGACAGAGTCTCGACTCAATTCCATTGTGTCAACTCTTTGCATGTGACTCCATTTCGGAGCAGACTTCACCTCCAGGGTCCGCGCAAATGCCTCTTGTTGAATTTCAGCGTAGGTAACACCAAGGGTACTCCTTGCCTTCAACAGTAGTTCACTCCTTTTCATTTCATTTTGGATCCCCTCAATGAACTGATCACGTAAAATGCGATCAACCTCAGCCTCAGCACCCACCATTATATTCGACTTCTTCTTAATCTCCTGATATAATTCTTCCAATGAGATGCCATACTGAATCAGACTCTCTCTGCTCCTCTGGATCTGAGCGAAAAACTGTACTAGCAGTTGTCCGGCCACCGCCACAAGGTCAAAAGCTTTTTCCAAGATCTGAATTATTTCATCTATTGTCTTACACTGGCTTCCTGGTTTCAGCAGAACAACCTTGCAGGCATCTCTCTCCAGAGCATTCAGTGCGACCTCGGGCTGCTGTTTGGGGTGTACGCTGTGCAAGGCAATGGCGTTCTTCAGCCGGCCCACCCAATCACTGAACAGTAAGTTATACCCATCGAACCTAGCCAGGTGATTTAGCAGCGCTGCCGTTGCACAGCACCTTATTAGCCGCTCACTACTGGTCACCAAGGGGGAAGGGGGTGAAGTACTACAGGGGGTGTTGCAGTGTCTCCCACTTGCTCAGGGTTATCCATAGCGAACACCGTATCCTGCCGACTACGCCAAATACGACGGATGCTGGTCGTTATGACTATTAAGGTACGATGGCACTATGGAAAACCCAGGGACACAAAGATAGTGAATAACAGTTTTCTTTATCAGTCTAAAAAAATTTACAAAACCAGTTCTCTTACAACTTATGGGCCACAACAGTACGGAATAAACAATAACAATTTATGCAACTTGGAGGATTTCAAGTGTCAGTCTGTAGAGATGAACTGGACTATATTTTTTCCCCCCAGCTATACCGCTCCCTCCCCTATCTAGTAATGAGGCTTACCCGAGTGCACTACTACAGATAATGGCACGTGATCCCTCCAAGGATATAATCTTACAACCACCTCCCCTTATGTTTACAATTCAATCAGGGTACCCAGCCAACTTCCCATATACAGTAAGAAACAAGTGAATTTATGTACATGTACCTCTATGCAATACTCTGTACCTTACTGCCCCCGGACAGTGTGCTGAAGCAACGGCAGAATAGTCTGTTATTATCAGCACAACATGGCTTAACTTCTGATAAATTTCGGGTCAGAGCAAATGCCTCCGGATAAACAAGCAAGCAAAGCTCCTTGTCAGCGAACAGTTTTTCAAATAATAGTCTTCCTTAAATGCGTCCTCTTCCTATCTGTCTGTCCCTAACTGACTATTAGTACACTGATCGGTCTCAGGTCAGTTGCTACTCACAGACATCTTCCACCCAAGATGGCGCTGTTCTCCCTCAGACTGCTTCTGATTCACTCTTAGATGACCTTATACAAGCACTTTCTGGAGAAAAGTTCGCTCAGATGAATTCCCCTCGTCAGGGGCAGTAGGAGCTCCAAAGAAAAAAACAGGCAATCCTATTTGTTCAGAACACAGGAGTTCAACAACCTTCTCCCTCTCTCGCAGCCTTCTTCCTGTCACTCTCCTCTTGCTCGTGCAGTCTCCAGATCTCAACTGAACTTTTAACTGTCTATCTGTTTACGTTACCAGGGAAACCTAATGTAACCCCTTACTGTCTAGCAGTGTGCCTGCCCTCTAGTGACAACTAGTGGCCCTTTAAGTTATAGCATATATATACAATACTTCATTAACAAACATACAAGTTTATCTTATGTACCTTTTCACCCTGTTACAGGGACATATATACTAGGACAAGAGCCATATAAACCAGGATAGGGATCATATATTCCAGGATGGGATAAAGATGGACAACATATATACCAGGATGAAAGACCTATATACGAGTATGGGAGACACATATACCTGGAAGGGGCCCAGTATGGGGGACATTAGTACAGAATTGGGGGATTTTATCCCCGTAACAGTGTCAGCAGCAGATCCTACCCATAACAGTGCTTGATGACCACATTTTTTGCGTTATTTTTTTCACTATATTCATCCTTCAAAACCTAGGTGTGTCTTATGGTTCAAAAAATACAATAATTTCTAAAAACAAAGAAAATGGTTCTTTCCTCACAAATTCTTACTTAAGGAACTGTAGCTGATTTTAGGATAAAACCCTTTGAATTATGATACATCATGATGGCTTCTCCCGTGTGACTCATCTGACTACAGGACCTGATTAATGATAAAAACATTTGGCAAATTCTGAAAGCAAAAATGGCTGCTCCGCTCTGTTGGTTTTCTGATTTGGGCAAGACTTGATTTATCAGTTAAACATTTCAATTATTCACAACATGAAAAAGGTTCCTTCCCTGTGTGGCTTCTTGACATGTTTAACAAGATGTGATTTCTGAAAATTACATTTCCCACATTCAGAACATAAAAATTATTTATTTTGTGTGATTTTTTTGATGGTAAACAAGACCTGATTTCCTGGTAAAACATTTACCACAATCTGGGCATAAAAACGGCTTCTCCCCTGTGTGAGATCTTTGATGCCTAACAAGACCTAATTTCCGAATAAAACATTTCCCACATTCTGAACATGAAAATGGCTTCTCCCCGGTGTGACATCTTTGATGTCTAACAAGATCTGATTTTTGAATAAAACATTTCCCACATTCTGAACATGAAAATAGCTTCTCCCCAGTGTGAGATCTTTGATGCACAACAAGTTCTGATTTCCAATTAAAACGTTTCCCACATTCTGAACATGAAAATGGCTTCTCCCCGATGTGAGATCTTTGATGCACAACAAGTTCTGATTTCCAATTATAACATTTCCCACATTCTGAACATGAAAATGGCTTCTCCCCTATGTGAGATCTTTGATGCTCAACAAGATTTGATTTCTGAATAAAACATTTCCCACATTCTAAACATGAAAATGGCTTCTCCCCAGTGTGACATCTTTGATGCCTAACAAGATCTGATTTTTGAATAAAACATTTCCCACATTCTGAACATGAAAATGGCTTCTCCCCGGTGTGAGATCTTTGATGCTGAACAAGTTTTGATTTTTTTTTCCAAAACGTTTTTTATTGATTTTTCAAATTTGTAAAAACATGACAAGTATCATTGCAAAAGAAGAACATTCGTCTGACAAAATGTGACATAGAGGTGGGTGATACCCCAATTTGGAGTTCCATGTTGCTGTTCGATTTAAGATAGTATACAGTAACATTAAACCAAAACATAGGTAATGAAATATAATATAACATATGCAATACAATTCGTTAAATCTCTGTGTCGTCCCTGAATGATTTCAATTTTGCTAGCGTGTCTTGGTATTCCCAACCGTCTCGTCTCCCCCTCCCGCCAGAGCCCCCTCCTAGGTGATTCTCAGTTTACCCAGGCTGTCCTGGATATCGCTCAGGATATACCACTCCGAGTGAACAAAAGGTGCCATCAGGTTAATTATTTCTCCCTGTGTGAATTGGCTTTCAATAAAATGTCTCCATCTCACAAAAAACTTGGCTGTCAACCCATCTTTATCCCTCTCCGCTTCTAGTTTTTCCCACTTCAGAAGGTTGTGTAGTTCGCCCACAACCTCCTTTATGGATGGGCCCTCCCTTTGAATCCAGTGTTTTAAGATGCAACGCTTAGCTATCATGGCTATGTCATGCGTTATTGCGTATTTCCTCTTTTCCTGCGTGCTCGGTCCTCCTCCTACTCCTCCCTCAAAGGAGTGGAAAATCCACACCATTAAGTCTAGTTTGCTGAAAATTCCCCATGTTGACTGGGCAAATAGTCTGACTTGGTTCCAGAACCTAGCGATTGTCTCACATTCCCATAGCCCATGCAGCATATCCGTTTTTTCTTTTTTGACACTTAGGACACCACCTATCCCTACCTGGTATGTTGAAACCTATAATGGCCCTATGTAGAATTCTGAATTGAGTGTCTCTCCATCTCTCATTGGTAATGTGTTTCCGCACTTGTACCCATCCTCTCAGTATATCATCCACCACTTCTTCCCTTCCCAATTGTTTCCCCCACGCTTTTAAAGTCCGACTATCCTCCCGAGAGATAAGCACCCCCCTTAGCGATCGATAAATTTTAGAGACATTTATACTTGTTACATCACATTCCAGTAACTCATCAATCGAACTTCTGTTCAGCTCTCTTCCAACCACACCCAGGTCTCCTATTATTCCATGTTTCAATTGTTCATACTGGATGACATGTGAGCTATTAAGGTTGTACTTATCCAGCACTTCCCGACCTGTCATCCACCTCCTGTCCTCCACATTCATAACATCTATCATTCTCCTGACTCCCCTCTCTTTCCATCTAGTAAATAGCTTGTTTTCTCGTCCCAGGGGAAAATTTGGGAATGCCCAGGGGTTCAAGTACTTGGACACTTTCCATGAGAGCCCCAGTTTTTTCCTTACCGACTTCCATGTTAGCATGGTGTCTCGGAATATAATTGAGTTCCTTATGTGCCCTTCAACCCTGGATAGTGGGGAGTGCAGAATGGACGTCAGATCCCACGGTGACGCATATTTAGTTTCCATCGCATGATCTGAGTGCCTACTCGTTCAAGTTTTGATTTTTGAATAAAACATTTCCCACATTCTGAACATGAAAATGGCTTCTCCCCTGTGTGAAGTTTTCCATGCTCAACAAGACTTGATTTACTAGTAAAACATTTACCACATTCCCAGCATAAAAATGTCTTCGCCCCTGTGTGATTTTTCTTATGCATAACAAGATTTGATTTTTGAATAAAACATTTACCACATTCTGAACATGAAAATGGCTTCTCCCCTGTGTGAGATCTTTGATGCTGAACAAGAATTGATTTCCGAATAAAACATTTCCCACAGTCTGAACATGAAAATGGCTTCTCCCCGGTGTGACATCTTTGATGCACAACAAGATCTGATTTTTGAATAAAATATTTCCCACATTCTGAACATGAAAATGGCTTCTCCCCGGTGTGAGATCTTTGATGCTGAACAAGAATTGATTTCCGAATAAAACATTTCCCACAGTCTGAACATGAAAATGGCTTCTCCCCTGTGTGAAGTCTTTGATGCACAACAAGTTCTGATTTCCGGATAAAACATTTCCCACATTCTAAACATGAAAATGGCTTCTCCCCGGTGTGACATTTTTGATGCCTAACAAGAGCTGATTTTTTAATAAAACATTTCCCACATTCTGAACATGAAAATGGTTTCTCCCCGGTGTGAGATCTTTGATGCACAACAAGATCTGATTTTTGAATAAAACATTTCCCACATTCTAAACATGAAAATGGCTTCTCCCCGATGTGAGATCTTTGATGCACAACAAAATTTGATTTCTGAAAAAAACTTTTCCCACATTCTAAACATGAAAATGGCTTCTCCCCGGTGTGACATCTTTGATGCACAACAAGATCTGATTTTTGAATAAAACATTTCCCACATTCTGAACATGAAAATGGCTTCTCCCCGGTGTGAGATCTTTGATGCTGAACAAGTTTTGATTTTTGAATAAAACATTTCCCACATTCTAAACATGAAAATGGCTTCTCTCCTGTGTGACATCTTTGATGCCTAACAAGATCTGATTTCTGAATAAAACATTTCCCACATTCTGAACATGAAAATGGCTTCTCCCCGGTGTGAGATCTTTGATGCTGAACAAGTTTTGATTTTTGAATAAAACATTTCCCACATTCTAAACATGAAAATTGCTTCTCCCCTGTGTGATATTTTTGATGGTTAGCAAGGATTATTTTCTGAGTAAAACATTTTCCACATTCTGAGCATGAAAATGGCTTCTTCCCTGTGTGAGTTTTTTGATGGATATTAAGATGGGATTTTCTGGTAAAGCATTTCCCACATTTTGAACATGAAAATGGTTTCACCATTGTAGGAGCCTTTTCATGTTCCACATCCCTTCTGTAACTTTTATTTTGCTTACAACTCTGTGATAAATCGGAATTTTGGACTTGCTTGAAAAGATCTGATGATGAAGCTTTCCGAGGAAGGACTGGAGGTATATTTGGGACAACAGCATGCTCTTCATACGTATCATGTGTGATACTTTCATCATCTGTTTTAAATTCTGAAGATAATAGATTTACATCTGAACTCCCAATACAGTCATCTGCTAAAAATAAACACAATGTTATTATTTTTTATGATATTATCTTGAAAATACATTTTTTTAAAACCATAACATCAGAAATTAAATTAGAAATAAATGTATCCTGAATCTGTTGTCCAATTTCGATCTAAAGCGGGCGTCAGGGGTCAAGTCGTAAGTGACACACATCCGGCGCCGTTTGACATATCGTAGCGTGTGACATCTACGAGCGTCTGTTAACAAGCAAAATTACTCACCTTATCGTTGCTCCTTGACATGTCGCTCATTTTCTAAAAATCGCACGTCCTTCTGCGCGCCAGTTGTTCATCATTCCCGGGGCAGCACACATCGCTCCGTGTGACACCCCCGGAACGCTGAACTGCAGCTTACCTTCGTCCTGCCGCCAATGCGGAAGGAAGGTGGTGGGCGGGATGTTTACGTCCCGCTCATCTCCGCCCCTCCGCTTCTATTGGCCGGCTGCTGTGTGACGTTGCTGTGACGCCGAACGTCCCTCCCCCTTCAGGAAGAGGATGTTTGCCGCCCACAGCGAGATCGTTTGGAAGGTAAGTACGTGTGACGGAGGTTTACGACTTTGTGCGACACGGGCAACAAATTACCCATATCGCACAAACGAAGGGGGCGGATGCGATCGCAAATGCTATCGCACGAGAAATTGATACATGTAAAGCAGGCTTAAGAGTAGTGATGAGTGATCCCCCCAGATGGTCGGGATCGGGGAGACTAATCGAATCATTTTGTGAAGTTCGAGATCGGGATCGAGATAACATGATCTTGCATCCAATCACCGATCTTGGACTTTACAGTTATGGGATGGGGCGGGGGGGGGCTATAAAATAAAGAATACAGTTAATAATAAACATTGTCATTATACTTACAGTTCCCGCGATGTGTCCTGCACTCTGTCTCCCGCTGCTTCTGCTTCCGAGTACGATCATCGCGGTGTCCTCCCGGTAACCAAAGGACCTTCCGTGACGTCATAGCCATATGATCAGTCACATGGGAATGTTGTATTATCCCATTGGCTACAGACTGGGTCACATGATTATGACATCGTGCAAAGGTCCTGTAGTGTCAGCATGCTCGCCGGTACACGGTGCTTTTCCAAGCAGCTCAGTACTCTGTAAACTCAGTGACCGCAGTGTACCGGCGAGATGCTCAGGCACATGCTCGGCTCCCCCTCCCTGCATGTTGGCGCTCTTTACACAATCAGCCCACATGCAGGGATTGGTTGCCACAGCCGGTGATGACTAGCGGCGCCAGAATCAGGTAATCAGAGATCACCGTTACTATAGTATAGTAACCCGTTCGTTAGACTACTATGGCAATGGTGGCAGCGGTGAAATCCCCGCTTACCAACCCAAAACCTCTGATCACTCATTGAGTGATTAGACAATGCGGGAGCAGCAGCAGCAGCGCTCTTCCTCCCCCTCGTGCATTCTGATATAGCAGAGCTAGATGAGTGACAGAAGACCAGGATCGTGAAGGGGTGAGAGGGAGTAATAAAGATGGACTCCCTAAGTGTGTCTGTGTATTTATTTCTAATAAAGAGAAACCAAGGAAAAAATTGTGAAAACATACCCTGCTGTAACTAAATAAAAGCATAGTGCATATAAACATAGGGTACTTAGTAAACACTGTTTTTGATAAAAAAAAGCATAAAGCTATCCCACCAAACGTCAAGGTGTACCCAGTTGGGATAGTACCTACACTCTAATATTAAAACCTTACCATAGGTCTAAAATAGGCCTCAATGTGGCTAAGGGCTGAGAGTGACCGGGTCCCAACAGGTCACACAGTCAGGGGATGCACAGAATGAAATGCCCAGCTCACTGAGAAAGGGGCCACTCCCTGTTTGTACTGAATAAAAAAAAAATACATAAAAACAAAAAAAAGTGAGCACAATATATAATTTTATGAAAATAAATGATTTTTAAAAATGATGTAGCACTCCGCTATATTTTTGATACTCGGCGCAGATGAAAGCGGACAGCTACGGGCTGCCACCTTCACCCCATTTGCCTGGCTTTGCCTGACTGGTAATCAAAATACAGAGAAGCCCATTATTATTTTTTAATTATTTTAAAAAAAATAAAAAAAAATGAGTGGGCTTCCGCTGTATTTTGATCGCCAGTCAAGTACAGCCAGTCAGCTGGGGGCTGGGATTCTCGGCAGTCCGCACCCGCCCCTGGAAATGGCTCATTGTTCCTTAGCGCCTTTTCCAGGCGCTTTACCCGGATCATCCAGTGGCCCTCGTGGAGGTGGCACGCTGGGTAATAAAGGGGTTAATACCAGCTTTGTATTCTCAGATGGTACTAAGTCCAAAATTCATGGTTTCACGCCAAATTAGACATGGCCACCATGAATTTCTAGTAAAAAAAAAAAAAAAATACAACAGAGAATTTTTTTTATTAGAAATATAACAAAAAAAAAACATTTAGAGAATCCATCTTTATAATAAAAAAATCCTTAGTCCGACGTAATCCACAGGTAGAGCATTGTCAGCTTCATCACTCTTTACAGACACAGTCTTTACACAGAGAGAAGAAGAGCATTGCCAGCTCTGGTAAATCACTCTGTACAGAGCAAGAAGCAGGCTGACAGTGAGGGGATGATTGCACTTGCGTCTCGCATGGGCATAACCCCTCACGGACTGATCTCAGGACAGGAGCGCTTCAGCTGCATGGAAACACAAGCAGCAGACCCGCTGCTGTCTTGAGATTGAGCGCCGTGATGCGATGCAACACTCACACAGTCACAGTCAAAGTTCAATCGAGTCTATGAGCCATGGACTCGGGTGAACCCTGACATCACTGCGAACACGGCCGAAAACAGCCAAGTGACGAGCAGTGCAGTGAATACCCTCGGAAGTTAAGAGGACCTTTGAAAACGTCATAGTCATGTGCCCAGTAAGTATGATCATAAAGTTTTTTATTTTAATAATGTGCTTTCTTTTTACAGCCCCTGGTCCCGATCTGGACCGATCTGTAACACGAGCTTTCCAGGAAAGCTCGTGAGTGGGATCGTGCACACGATCACTATGTGATCGGTACGATCTCCGATCTTTACAAATCGGGATCTCCCATCCCTATCTAAGAGTTACATCTTCGTTAATTTGAATCTCCCATTACTAGCACCAGTTCTTTGGAATGTGCTACAGTAAATAATCTGATTGATTGTCACAATGTGACTGCAGGATAATGAGGGATAGGGGGGTACTATACCGTCCCTCACGCTAGGGGACCCTAAACTGTTTCTAACCTCTTGATTACCCCTGAATATGGAGATGCCCGAGTCCCATGTCTTACTATTCTCCTGACTAGATCTAATCTGTTATCCCCCGGGGAAGGACGGGGCAGGAATATGATGGAAACAAATATTAAGACAGACAGGACACATTGCAAACTCACAGAAATAAACAGTGAGAGACTAAGGAGAAAAGCAAGAGCAGAATGGCAGCAACAAAAACACAACAAGGGATAAAACCACAACAGCTCACAGCAATAATACAAAACAACCACCCATAAGTCTGGATCTCAACACCTATCCAGATCAGTATAGGTAACCAATAGCTGGCATTAATGAAATAGTCCAGCCAGCATATACAGAAAGGGGGTGATAGATACTTTCTCCTCTACAGCATGTGATCAAAGACATTAACAATCAGACCAGCAGATAATAACTTTTGCTAGCCTGTAGTTTAAAGCCTGCGTCTCCCTGCGCTATTCACAGACATCACAGCAGTTAACATGCAGAGTACCAGAATCTATCATTTCCACAGATTCTGACGCCGCCATGACAGTTGGCAAAACCTGCAAAAATCTCCTTGTAACATTGATCCACAACATAGACAATTTCAAAGAATTTTTTTTTAAAAACTAACATAAAATAGTTAGAGACAGATGCTGAATATTTAACGGGATTGTCCTGGACTATAACGTTGATGGCCTAACCTTAGGCTTTGTAACCAAAGCAAGTAGCAGGGTTTTGCAGTCTGTGCAGATAAACATTAGTGCTCCAATTCATCAATACCGGCAATGTACACTGACAAATGACACCAGGGACTGGAGTGAGATTTCTGGCATAGGGAACGCTGCAGTTTGTTATGAATTAGAGAAGCGGTAGCATCACACCCTTCTTCTGGCCAAGCTCTACCCATTTTGGCAAAGCTGGTTAAAATTGGCGTGAAAACACACACACACACACACACACACACACACACACACACACCAGCCTTTGGTCACATGACGTTATGTCAAAAAGGTCCTTAAGCAGTCCTATAATTGGCATATAAACACTGGGGCCGCTAGGAGAATTGACTCTCCCAACACTGGCCCTGACTGTAACTAGGGCTTATTTTTGGACTAGGGCTTATATTTCAAGTATTCTCTTAAAATCCCATAAAATCATGCTAGGTCTTATTTTCGGTGCAGGTCGTATTTTCGGGGAAACAGGTTATTCATGAACCCTCTGCAGGTCTTTGAGTTGCCTTCATAACGACATAAAGAAGGCATTAGAAACAAACAGCAGAAGAAGCAAAAACAAAGAAAATACAGCTGAAAAAAACAGAGCAGAAAGCCTAAAAATGTAAACACAAAATTAGTGCAGAAAGAACATGAGTAGATATCTCTTACTGGATAGAGCTGGAGGAGACACATCCTGAGGAACATCGGGGTCTTCTTGTTTACAGTCCTGTGGGAGAAGAGGACGGGGACATCTCTCTGGTGTTGTCCTCTTACTGGATAGAACTGGAGGAGACACATACAGGGACTGAATTCATTCCTTACATACAGATAATTATAGGCCGTGTGTATTTAGTCCTGTCTATTACCTGGTGATGTGAGGGGCTGGGGAACCTCCATCATGACGTCCTTGTACAGATCTTTGTGTCCTTCTAAATACTCCCACTCCTCCATGGAGAAATAGACGGTGACGTCCTGACACCTTATAGGAACCTGACACATACAATGATACCGTCACCCCCGATCCCTTCATAGCGCTACTGTATAATGTCCCAGCATTCCCAGCAGTGTCACCTCTCCAGTCAGCAGCTCAATCATCTTGTAGGTGAGTTCTAGGATCTTCTGGTCATTGATGTCCTCATGTATCGGGGGGTGAGGTGGAGGCCACGTGATTGGGCTCAGGGGTCTTCCCCATCTCTCAGACACAGGGGCCTGACAGCGCTCACTAGAGGTCTTCTTCACTACTGTGTAATCCTGGTTATGGAGAGACACAGTAATAAATCTCACTCCAGACATTTCCAGAGTCCTCACCTCTCCAGTTCTGTCCATCTGTTATTCCCATAGATAAGAATGATGTAATGTGACGTCATCAGAATCTCTCACCTCTCCAGTAAGCTGGAAGAGGATCTCTAGGGTGAGGTGTAATATCCTCTCCGCCATCTTGTCCCTGCCCATATCCATCCCTGATGGGTCAATCAGGAGAATTCTCTTATATAGAAGATCTCCACTGAGAGGATCCGATATTGTAGGGACCTGAATGGGGAGAAGATGACGATGTAACATCATAAAGAATCCGCTGTAATAATACGATTACTGGAGATAACCGTTCACTAGATAGGGATGATTGCCGCGCTGCCATGAGGAGTCCAGACTAACTCTGCTGCCTCATTACAGTGAATGAAGCCTTTGAGGGTTTCTTGTGAATCATGTCATTTGAAGAATTACATGTAAACCAGTCATGCTAATAGGTTTAGGAGAAGGGTGTAGCCTCACTGCGCCCTGAACCAGGCTTACCCGGAGGGACATGATTAAATGCCTACCCAGTCATCACCAGAGCCTCTGAGGTTGGACTTTGCTGACAGTAGGCACCAGTTACCAATACAGGGCAGTTCCTGGTTGTTGTGTTCCACCAAGAGGCTGAGCGGTGTATCATGAGAAAGATGGGGTGAGAACCACTGCCTCTAGGGAAGAACAGGAAGGATAAACCATGTCACTTACTTTGAGCAACCCTGAGCTCCCCGATGTCCCAAGACAGGTTCTTTCCCCTTGTGCAGCAATCACGTGTCTATCCCTGTCTTAACCTAATCACAACTGTGTCTAGTGAGCAGGGCAGGAGGAACACTAGTCCTGCTTTATGATAATGACACAAAAAGAAAACGACAAAGGAAAAAGAAACTGCATTCCCAAACAAGTGGTAAAAAAGGAGGATGGAAAGAGAAATGAATAAAAAGGGAGATGATCAATAGGAAGACACCAAAGAAAACTTCCAGGCAGCAATCTCCAGGATTAAATTCAAAACAATTTTTCTTTCCATGGCTCTCACCTCCATGCCAGGACCATGGAAAAGCAAGTTATCACTGGCAACTACTGAGGTAAAGTGGTGAGTACTTATAACGGGGGAGTGCAGAAATCAGAACAGCTGAGACAACTCTGGTTTAGTTTTGAGCGGACCCGGACCGTAAACATCCGGATCCGCACGGTTTCAGCGCTATCTCCGGGCCGGACCCGGGCGCAGGATTCCGGGTGCACGATCCGGAATCGGCAATTAATAAAAATGAAAAAAAAAAAAAACAATAAATAAATGAGCGTTTCATACTTACCGAGACTCGGTGTCATGGCGGCACACTGCTTCCGGGTCGCGCTTTCACTTCCTGTGCACCCAATCGCAGAGCTTTCTGTGTTTTCCTCGCCCACCGGCCGTCTTCTCAGCTGTGATTGGTTGCAGGCTGACGCACCCCCCAGCCTGTGACAGCTCAGCTGTGGTCATCGCTTATCGCGGCTCAGTAATAGGCTGTACTCAGAGCGGGCAGTCTTCTCTATAGCTGCTCGCTCTGAGATGTAGCAGCGCTGGATGTGTCGGCGTGGGACTTCTCCTGTGGATTACGTCGGAGCTGCAGGGTGTTTGGGCTTAATAAAGAGGTGAAACAGGGTGTGTTTTGTACTTTATTTCAAATAAAGGATTGTTCTCTGTTTCTGTGTTTGTTTACTGTCATTTATAGGTTTGTGTGATACAGGTATCTGATAGACGCCTGTGCCATCACACAAAGCTAGGGTTTAGCAGCACCCGTGCGCCGCTATTAACCCCTGCTATTACCCCGACTGGCACCTCATCACGCCTCCGGGAAGAGCCGGTATCGCACACCGGTATTGTCACATCTAATACATGCGGCAATACTGGGCGGCTGCGAAATGAGGATATACCAGCTCCCAGCCGGCGTTATCATGTCTGTGGATGAAAACTGGGAGGACCGCACGTCGTTTTTTTTTAATTATTTATTTTAAAAAAAAAAAGCAAGCGGTTTTTTCTACACCGCAGTCACACTTGTGAGGAACTCCCGCGAGTCTGACATCGCAGAACAGCTGCAAACGTCTGACAGGAGCGTGCATGTGTTTCTAGGTACATGCACGCTCATGTTCAGACAGCAGCAGGCTGAGATTATGCCAGCCCCCAGCCGGCGTTATCATGACTGGGGATGAAAAAAAAAATTCTGCCAGCAGGTGGAAATTTGGTGCTGAAAGCTGGTGCAGACGATTTCAGCACCAAATGTGCACCTCCTGGCAAAAAACCGCAGCAAAAAAATCGCCTAACAATAACCGAGGCAAAAACGTGTAGATTGGATGCAGAAATATGGTATAAAAATTTCAGCACTAAATCTGCATCTCTTGGCCAAAAAAACTGCGTTTTTTCTGCTAGGAGATGCAGGTCTGTGAACTCAGTGACCTCCACCTGAGGTCAGGTTACCTGCGATCACAGATGAAGGACCGTGGGAATCTCCAGCTGTGACCGCAAATGACCTGAGTGACATCAGCGCTCAATGCGCAGCTCATTCATTCTCTGGAGCTCACAGAGAGCGGTCGGTCGTGCCGCTCTCTGTGATATTCAGATGTAGCAGAGCTGAAGCGGCGTGGGACTTTTCATGTGGATTACGTCGGAGCTCCAGGGTGTTTGGGCTTAATAAAGTGGTGAAGCAGGGGATGTTTGTATTTTATTCCAAATAAAGGATTGTTCTCTGTGTTTATTTACTGTCACTTATAGGTTTGTGTGATGCAGGTATCTGATAGACGCCTGTGCCAACGAACAAAGCTAGGGTTTAGTAGCAGCCATGTGCCGCTATTAACCCCTGCTATTACCCCGACTGGCACCGCATCATGACTGCGGGAAGAGCCAGTAGCGCTCACCGGTATGGTCACATCCAATAGATGCGGCAATACCGGGCGGTTGCGGGCTGGGGATATACCAGCCCCCAGCCGGCGTTATCTTGCCTGGTGATGAAAATAGCGGAAACCACACGTCGATTTTTTTTTTTTACTTTCACCGGAGTCACACATGCAAGAGGCTCATGCGAGTCTGCCATGGCAGCACCCGGCAAAGCCTTGCACGTGTGATTCTGGGCACTGTATTCACAGCAGCACAGATACAGTGTAACAGCTGGGGCTGCAGACACGCGCTATAACTGTGCTGCCGAGTGTTTATCTTTACCACTGTGAACTGACCGACAGTGCACTGCCTTCCCCGCCCACCGGCCGTCCTGGCGCCTGTGATTGGTTGCAGTTAGCTGACACGCTGACACTCAGGGTGGGGGGCGCGTCTAGCTGCAACCAACACGCGCCGGTGGGCGGGGAAAACAATGAATATTGAAGTGTCGGCTCCGGAAGGTAACAGCGTGACCCGGAAGGAGTGTACCGCCATGACAGTGCCTCGGTGAGTATGCCACGCTTGCTCCTAGCCCCCTAGCCTCTCCACAAACGTTTTTAACCTCCGGATTCCGGTCCCCATTGACTTATATGGGCACCGTATTCCGGAGCGAATCGGACTCTTTTTTTAAATCTGGCAGTGATCCGCCGGTACCGGATTATTGGCCGTCCGATCAACTCTACTCAGGATGGTAAGCCAAGAAAGACACAAGGGTCTTCTTAACATTAGCAGCACCAGCACAAGGATAGTCTGCACAGCTACGTGGAAGGCAAAGGAGATCCAACTAGTGCTGGCGTGCGCTGTGACCTTCTGACCCATGGGATAGGGGAGACCTATCTCTCTCTCTGATAACGTGGTGTCGAAACCCTGATGTAAGTGTTCAGTGTAGAGAACAGGATAAATGTGATCCAAAAGTTACAGCCAGATGGAGAAGTCCCATCTATGATCAGCTCTAATCCTGCCATCTCCACCGCTCTCATTACAGAAGTACAAAACATATAATACTGGACGATAAAACAAGACTGAGCACAAGACCTTCACAGCCGTCTACACATCATAGGGGGATTTCATGGCACCTTCTCTCCATATACCTGATGATCCTGAGGAACATCGGGATCTTCTTGGTTACAGTCCTGTGGGAGAAGAGGACGGGGACATCTCTCTGGTGTTGTCCTCTTACTGGATAGAACTGGAGGAGACACATACAGGGACTGAATTCATTCCTTACATACAGATAATTATAGGCCGTGTGTATTTAGTCCTGTCTATTACCTGGTGATGTGAGGGGCTGGGGAACCTCCATCATGACGTCCTTGTACAGATCTCTGTGTCCTTCTAAATACTCCCACTCCTCCATGGAGAAATAGACGGTGACGTCCTGACACCTTATAGGAACCTGACACATACAATGATACAGTCACCCCCGATTCCTTCATAGCGTTACTGTATAATGTCCCAGCATTCCCAGCAGTGTCACCTCTCCAGTCAGCAGCTCAATCATCTTGTAGGTGAGTTCTAGGATCTTCTGGTCATTGATGTCCTCATGTATCGGGGGGTGAGGTGGAGGCCCCGTGATTGGGCTCAGGGGTCTTCCCCATCCCTCAGACACAGGGGCCTGACAGCGCTCACTAGAGGTCTTCTTCACTACTGTGTAATCCTGGTTATGGAGAGACACAGTAATAAACCTCACTCCAGACATTTCCAGAGTCCTCACCTCTCCAGTTCTGTCCATCTGTTATTCCCATAGATAAGAATGATGTAATGTGACGTCATCAGAATCTCTCACCTCTCCAGTAAGCCGGAAGAGGATCTCTAGGGTGAGGTGTAATATCCTCTCCGCCATCTTGTCCCTGTCCATATCCATCCTTCACGGGGCAATCAGGAGAATTCTCTTATATAGAAGATCTCCACTGAGAGGATCCGATATTGTAGGGACCTGAATGAGAAGGAGATGAGCCGATATGTAAAATTAATGGAGATAAGGGAGGTGAGATATCATTTGGGTACTAAAAAATATTCAATATGAAATGTGCTATGTAAATAGTATAACTGTAAAAGTAGCACATTATCGTTATAAAAAACAATCCTTCACACGACAATGTTAATGTAAAAATAAAAGAGTAATTGCTCCCGGAATAAGAGTAGGAACATAAAAAAGTGCAAAAACAAATAATTTCCCAGTTCCCAAAAAAGTTTAGATATTCTAAACTGGTTTCGGAGCTTGTATTCTTTAACCCCTTAACAACCGCAGGCAGTAAAATTATGTCCTAGCGGTCAGTGTTAATCCCCTCCCACTGCTGCCGGCAATCAATAAAGAAATCAAGTGTATACCGCCCCCAGCATCGGAAAATTTCAGTGGTTTCAGCTACCAAGGGAAGCTCAGACCCTGGAGATCATGATTCGGGCCGAAAAAAAATGATTTATCTCCCACCTGGCATGATTAATCATGTCAGATGGAAGATAAGTCGCCTCCCCCGGTCCCCGAATGTGGCCAAAATGCCTCCCCACCCAATCAACTAAAATGGATCATCCTCCTCCTCTGAGTTCTGTCGTGTCTGTCAGATGCAACATCAAAGTTCTCCCCAGGTCCAGCCAGATCACCCCCTGTCAATCCCCGGTCTCCCGTTACCTCCTGCAGCGACGATACCCCACGATCCCTCCTCTTCCTTCTCAGAAGATTTTGGCCACATGTGCAGAGCGGCTCTCAGCCGGCTGGCTGCTAGTAGTGACACTGAGCTTACTGCAGCTCACACTAACATGCTTTGGACCCGGGGAGTGTGAGTGCAGTATCACTGCACCCACACTCCTCACATGGAGGGTTTGCACTTCCAAAAAATGGGGGATACGTTCTCAAAGTGTACCACCCATATTGTGGAAGGTACAAAATCATCGTAGGACCTCCAAAATGGATTATGGCGGACCGGATTTTTTTTTCTTTTCAATAAATTGCTGAAAGAGGGAATGTGTTGGGGAGTGTTTTTTAAAATAAATTTTTTTTTTGTCTTTTTTTTTTATTACTTACTAGGTTAGTGATGTCAAGTATCTGATAGACGCCGTGACATCATTAACCCTAACCCCAACAACCCCATTTATTTCCCCATTTGCCACCGCATTAGGGCAATGGGAAGTGTTGGGGCAAGCGCTAGTATTAGCGCATCCAATGGATGCACCACTTCTGGGTGGCAGCGGCCTACTATTTTTAGGCTGGGAAGGGCCAAATAACCATGGGTCTTTCCACTCTGAGAATATCAGACCACAGCTGTCCACTTTACCTTGGCTGGAAATCCAATTTGGGGGGTGTCATGTTGTGATATTGTGCATTATGTACCATTTTGTGTGGGTTCATGTTTTGGGCGTGGTGGTCTGTCTATTCGATATATTGCTTGTCCTGTTAAGTCATGTTATATCCCCTTGAAGTAATTCTGTGCCTAGGTCTGGGGGAGGGGGCCTGGAATCCACCTAAACATGGTTTACCCGAGAGATTAGTGATTCTGGGTGAGACTTACAAGAGAGAGGAAGCTAGATTGAACCTCTGAGGGAGACGCCGAGGCTGCGGCCAGCACCCCAAAGACGCTGTGAGAAACCCCGATTTCCCTGGAGAAGGACTGCTGGAGGAGTGTGACTGAACTCCGGGACATTTATGCCATTCCTGGACTCGTTTTACCCTCTGTGTGGTGGATTATTTGATGGTCATTCTATATTGCAAGGAATAAATATGCTTTGGATTGTTCACTTATCTCTCGCTCTGTTAATTGTGTGATATGGGAAAAAGACCCCTTCACAGGGGGACCCCACTTTTTTTTTTAATTATTTATATATTAAAAAACAGCATGGGGAGACCTGTGGTCTGCAGCCGTCTGCTTTACCCTAGCTGTGTTTTTTTTTTTAGCTAAATACAAGGCTAAGCACCCTTTAGTGTTTATGAAAGTCACTAAATGGTGCCAGCTTAGAATATACAGAGGGGTGGGACTTTATATGTGTTTGACGTCTATTATCTATCCATCTATCTATCCTAGCTTATTAGGCTGTGTGCCCATGATCAGGATTTGAAGTGGTTTGACTGCGATGTTGTGCAGTACAAGCGCAGTAGCGGGATGTTTAGAAATCTCATGCCCATTGTGCTTCTTTTATCTGCAGCATAAACTAATCAGCGGTGCGGCTTCCTGAGACGCAGGATGTCAGATTATGCTGTGGAGATGAGAGTGTTCTTCGCAGGGAGAATAAAGTCTGCAGCGGCCTGAACCCGGATCGTGGGCACGGGCAGCTGCATTCTCGTGTGGACAACACTCGTATCTCTGCAGAAGGGATAACACTGCGTCGCTGAAATGCGACATGGTGCCCGCAATTTAATTCAACTTTTCCAAAATTCACATGGTGCTCCTTCCGTTCTGAGCCCTCTCCTTTGTCTAAACATAGGTTTTTGGTGACATATCAATGAGCTCAAAAGAAATTTGTATAACAAACTGTGGTGTCCACTTTTTGGTGTTTCCTCTTGAAAAAGTGAAAAATTTGGTGCTAAAGCAACATTTGTGTAAAAAAAAAAAAAAAAAATGAACATTTTCAATATGAAGACCTAAGGTTATCAAATTCTGTGAAGTACCTGTGGATTCAAATGCTCCATACACACCTGGATAAAATTCATTAGGGGTCTAGTTTCCAAAATGGGATCATTTGTGGGGGAGCTCCACTGTTTAGGCACCTCAGGGGCTCTCCAAACGCGACATGGCATTCGCTAATGAATCCAGCCAATTTTACAGTCAAATGGCGCTCCTTCCCTTCCGAGCCCTGCCGTGCGCCCAAATAGTTGATTTCCAGCACATATGAGGTATCTGCATACTCAGGAAAAACTGCACAATAAATTGTATCGTGCATTTTTTCCTGTTACCCTTGTGACTAATTGTCTGATTGAAGTAATCATGTTGTGGTAAAAATGTATTTTTTTTACTTTCCCGGCTCAACATTATAAAATTCTGTAAAGCCTTTGGGGGTTCCAGGTGCTCACCAAACGTAGATAAAATCCTTGAGGGGTCTATTTTCTAAACTGGGGTCACTTGTGGGGGCTTCTGCTGTTTAGGTACCTTAAGGGCCCTACAAATGCTACATGGGGCCCGCAATCTATTTCAGCCAAATTTGCTTTCCAAAATTCAAATATTGCTCCTTCTATTCCGGCTCCTCCCATTTGTCCAAACTGAGGTTTCTGACAATATGTGGGGTATTACCGCGCTCTTAAGAAAGTGGGTAATAAACCGTGGGGTCCACAACCTGTCAAAGCAAAGTAACACAGGTCAGAATTGCAAAAAATGGCCGAGTCATGAAGTGCAAAACTGGCTCCGTCCTTAAGGGGTTAAAGTGAATGTAAATGAGCTGGTGAGGAAGAGCGGGAAACTGGTCCTGAACTGGTTAAAGGTGAAAATAGTTGAGAAACGAAGGGGTTAATGATAATGATGACCCCAAAATAACAGAGACTCTGCACCTACCTCCACCTGCAGAGCCGCACACTAGATATATAATACCCTGCACCTACCTCCACCTGCAGAGCCGCACACTAGATATATAATACCCTGCACCTACCTCCTCCTGCAGAGCCGCACACTAGATATATAATACCCTGCACCTACCTCCACCTGCAGAGCCGCACACTAGATATATAATACCCTGCACCTACCTCCACCTGCAGAGCCGCACACTAGATATATAATACCCTGCACCTACCTCCTCCTGCAGAGCCGCACACTAGATATATAATAACCTGCAATTACCTCCACCTGCAGAGCCGCACACTAGATATATAATACCCTGCACCTACCTCCACCTGCAGAGCCGCACACTAGATATATAATACCCTGCACCTACCTCCACCTGCAGAGCCGCACACTAGATATATAATACCCTGCACCTACCTCCACCTGCAGAGCCGCACACTAGATATATAATACCCTGCACCTACCTCCACCTGCAGAGCCGCACACTAGATATATAATACCCTGCACCTACCTCCACCTGCAGAGCCGCACACTAGATATATAATACCCTGCACCTACCTCCACCTGCAGAGCCGCACACTAGATATATAATACCCTGCACCTACCTCCACCTGCAGAGCCGCACACTAGATATATAATACCCTGCACCTACCTCCACCTGCAGAGCCGCACACTAGATATATAATACCCTGCACCTACCTCCACCTGCAGAGCCGCACACTAGATATATAATACCCTGCACCTACCTCCACCTGCAGAGCCGCACACTAGATATATAATACCCTGCACCTACCTCCACCTGCAGAGCCGCACACTAGATATATAATACCCTGCACCTACCTCCACCTGCAGAGCCGCACACTAGATATATAATACCCTGCACCTACCTCCACCTGCAGAGCCGCACACTAGATATATAATACCCTGCACCTACCTCCACCTGCAGAGCCGCACACTAGATATATAATACCCTGCACCTACCTCCACCTGCAGAGCCGCACACTAGATATATAATACCCTGCACCTACCTCCTCCTGCAGAGCCGCACACTAGATATATAATAACCTGCACCTACCTCCACCTGCAGAGCCGCACACTAGATATATAATACCCTGCACCTACCTCCACCTGCAGAGCCGCACACTAGATATATAATACCCTGCACCTACCTCCACCTGCAGAGCCGCACACTAGATATATAATACCCTGCACCTACCTCCACCTGCAGAGCCGCACACTAGATATATAATACCCTGCACCTACCTCCACCTGCAGAGCCGCACACTAGATATATAATACCCTGCACCTACCTCCACCTGCAGAGCCGCACACTAGATATATAATACCCTGCACCTACCTCCACCTGCAGAGCCGCACACTAGATATATAATACCCTGCACCTACCTCCACCTGCAGAGCCGCACACTAGATATATAATACCCTGCACCTACCTCCTCCTGCAGAGCCGCACACTAGATATATAATACCCTGCACCTACCTCCACCTGCAGAGCCGCACACTAGATATATAATACCCTGCACCTACCTCCACCTGCAGAGCCGCACACTAGATATATAATACCCTGCACCTACCTCCACCTGCAGAGCCGCACACTAGATATATAATACCCTGCACCTACCTCCACCTGCAGAGCCGCACACTAGATATATAATACCCTGCACCTACCTCCACCTGCAGAGCCGCACACTAGATATATAATACCCTGCACCTACCTCCACCTGCAGAGCCGCACACTAGATATATAATACCCTGCACCTACCTCCACCTGCAGAGCCGCACACTAGATATATAATACCCTGCACCTACCTCCACCTGCAGAGCCGCACACTAGATATATAATACCCTGCACCTACCTCCACCTGCAGAGCCGCACACTAGATATATAATACCCTGCACCTACCTCCACCTGCAGAGCCGCACACTAGATATATAATACCCTGCACCTACCTCCACCTGCAGAGCCGCACACTAGATATATAATACCCTGCACCTACCTCCACCTGCAGAGCCGCACACTAGATATATAATACCCTGCACCTACCTCCACCTGCAGAGCCGCACACTAGATATATAATACCCTGCACCTACCTCCACCTGCAGAGCCGCACACTAGATATATAATACCCTGCACCTACCTCCTCCTGCAGAGCCGCACACTAGATATATAATAACCTGCACCTACCTCCACCTGCAGAGCCGCACACTAGATATATAATACCCTGCACCTACCTCCACCTGCAGAGCCGCACACTAGATATATAATACCCTGCACCTACCTCCACCTGCAGAGCCGCACACTAGATATATAATACCCTGCACCTACCTCCACCTGCAGAGCCGCACACTAGATATATAATACCCTGCACCTACCTCCACCTGCAGAGCCGCACACTAGATATATAATACCCTGCACCTACCTCCACCTGCAGAGCCGCACACTAGATATATAATACCCTGCACCTACCTCCACCTGCAGAGCCGCACACTAGATATATAATACCCTGCACCTACCTCCACCTGCAGAGCCGCACACTAGATATATAATACCCTGCACCTACCTCCACCTGCAGAGCCGCACACTAGATATATAATACCCTGCACCTACCTCCACCTGCAGAGCCGCACACTAGATATATAATACCCTGCACCTACCTCCACCTGCAGAGCCGCACACTAGATATATAATACCCTGCACCTACCTCCACCTGCAGAGCCGCACACTAGATATATAATACCCTGCACCTACCTCCACCTGCAGAGCCGCACACTAGATATATAATACCCTGCACCTACCTCCACCTGCAGAGCCGCACACTAGATATATAATACCCTGCACCTACCTCCACCTGCAGAGCCGCACACTAGATATATAATACCCTGCACCTACCTCCACCTGCAGAGCCGCACACTAGATATATAATACCCTGCACCTACCTCCACCTGCAGAGCCGCACACTAGATATATAATACCCTGCACCTACCTCCACCTGCAGAGCCGCACACTAGATATATAATACCCTGCACCTACCTCCACCTGCAGAGCCGCACACTAGATATATAATACCCTGCACCTACCTCCTCCTGCAGAGCCGCACACTAGATATATAATAACCTGCACCTACCTCCACCTGCAGAGCCGCACACTAGATATATAATACCCTGCACCTACCTCCACCTGCAGAGCCGCACACTAGATATATAATACCCTGCACCTACCTCCACCTGCAGAGCCGCACACTAGATATATAATACCCTGCACCTACCTCCACCTGCAGAGCCGCACACTAGATATATAATACCCTGCACCTACCTCCACCTGCAGAGCCGCACACTAGATATATAATACCCTGCACCTACCTCCACCTGCAGAGCCGCACACTAGATATATAATACCCTGCACCTACCTCCTCCTGCAGAGCCGCACACTAGATATATAATACCCTGCACCTACCTCCACCTGCAGAGCCGCACACTAGATATATAATACCCTGCACCTACCTCCACCTGCAGAGCCCCACACTAGATATATAATACCCTGCACCTACCTCCACCTGCAGAGCCGCACACTAGATATATAATACCCTGCACCTACCTCCACCTGCAGAGCCGCACACTAGATATATAATACCCTGCACCTACCTCCACCTGCAGAGCCGCACACTAGATATATAATACCCTGCACCTACCTCCACCTGCAGAGCCGCACACTAGATATATAATACCCTGCACCTACCTCCACCTGCAGAGCCGCACACTAGATATATAATACCCTGCACCTACCTCCACCTGCAGAGCCGCACACTAGATATATAATACCCTGCACCTACCTCCACCTGCAGAGCCGCACACTAGATATATAATACCCTGCACCTACCTCCACCTGCAGAGCCGCACACTAGATATATAATACCCTGCACCTACCTCCACCTGCAGAGCCGCACACTAGATATATAATACCCTGCACCTACCTCCACCTGCAGAGCCGCACACTAGATATATAATACCCTGCACCTACCTCCACCTGCAGAGCCGCACACTAGATATATAATACCCTGCACCTACCTCCACCTGCAGAGCCGCACACTAGATATATAATACCCTGCACCTACCTCCACCTGCAGAGCCGCACACTAGATATATAATACCCTGCACCTACCTCCTCCTGCAGAGCCGCACACTAGATATATAATAACCTGCACCTACCTCCACCTGCAGAGCCGCACACTAGATATATAATACCCTGCACCTACCTCCACCTGCAGAGCCGCACACTAGATATATAATACCCTGCACCTACCTCCACCTGCAGAGCCGCACACTAGATATATAATACCCTGCACCTACCTCCACCTGCAGAGCCGCACACTAGATATATAATACCCTGCACCTACCTCCACCTGCAGAGCCGCACACTAGATATATAATACCCTGCACCTACCTCCACCTGCAGAGCCGCACACTAGATATATAATACCCTGCACCTACCTCCTCCTGCAGAGCCGCACACTAGATATATAATACCCTGCACCTACCTCCACCTGCAGAGCCGCACACTAGATATATAATACCCTGCACCTACCTCCACCTGCAGAGCCCCACACTAGATATATAATACCCTGCACCTACCTCCACCTGCAGAGCCGCACACTAGATATATAATACCCTGCACCTACCTCCACCTGCAGAGCCGCACACTAGATATATAATACCCTGCACCTACCTCCACCTGCAGAGCCGCACACTAGATATATAATACCCTGCACCTACCTCCACCTGCAGAGCCGCACACTAGATATATAATACCCTGCACCTACCTCCACCTGCAGAGCCGCACACTAGATATATAATACCCTGCACCTACCTCCACCTGCAGAGCCGCACACTAGATATATAATACCCTGCACCTACCTCCACCTGCAGAGCCGCACACTAGATATATAATACCCTGCACCTACCTCCACCTGCAGAGCCGCACACTAGATATATAATACCCTGCACCTACCTCCACCTGCAGAGCCGCACACTAGATATATAATACCCTGCACCTACCTCCACCTGCAGAGCCGCACACTAGATATATAATACCCTGCACCTACCTCCACCTGCAGAGCCGCACACTAGATATATAATACCCTGCACCTACCTCCACCTGCAGAGCCGCACACTAGATATATAATACCCTGCACCTACCTCCACCTGCAGAGCCGCACACTAGATATATAATACCCTGCACCTACCTCCACCTGCAGAGCCGCACACTAGATATATAATACCCTGCACCTACCTCCACCTGCAGAGCCGCACACTAGATATATAATACCCTGCACCTACCTCCTCCTGCAGAGCCGCACACTAGATATATAATAACCTGCACCTACCTCCACCTGCAGAGCCGCACACTAGATATATAATACCCTGCACCTACCTCCACCTGCAGAGCCGCACACTAGATATATAATACCCTGCACCTACCTCCACCTGCAGAGCCGCACACTAGATATATAATACCCTGCACCTACCTCCACCTGCAGAGCCGCACACTAGATATATAATACCCTGCACCTACCTCCACCTGCAGAGCCGCACACTAGATATATAATACCCTGCACCTACCTCCACCTGCAGAGCCGCACACTAGATATATAATACCCTGCACCTACCTCCACCTGCAGAGCCGCACACTAGATATATAATACCCTGCACCTACCTCCACCTGCAGAGCCGCACACTAGATATATAATACCCTGCACCTACCTCCACCTGCAGAGCCGCACACTAGATATATAATACCCTGCACCTACCTCCACCTGCAGAGCCGCACACTAGATATATAATACCCTGCACCTACCTCCACCTGCAGAGCCGCACACTAGATATATAATACCCTGCACCTACCTCCACCTGCAGAGCCGCACACTAGATATATAATACCCTGCACCTACCTCCACCTGCAGAGCCGCACACTAGATATATAATACCCTGCACCTACCTCCACCTGCAGAGCCGCACACTAGATATATAATACCCTGCACCTACCTCCACCTGCAGAGCCGCACACTAGATATATAATACCCTGCACCTACCTCCACCTGCAGAGCCGCACACTAGATATATAATACCCTGCACCTACCTCCACCTGCAGAGCCGCACACTAGATATATAATACCCTGCACCTACCTCCACCTGCAGAGCCGCACACTAGATATATAATACCCTGCACCTACCTCCTCCTGCAGAGCCGCACACTAGATATATAATAACCTGCACCTACCTCCACCTGCAGAGCCGCACACTAGATATATAATACCCTGCACCTACCTCCACCTGCAGAGCCGCACACTAGATATATAATACCCTGCACCTACCTCCACCTGCAGAGCCGCACACTAGATATATAATACCCTGCACCTACCTCCACCTGCAGAGCCGCACACTAGATATATAATACCCTGCACCTACCTCCACCTGCAGAGCCGCACACTAGATATATAATACCCTGCACCTACCTCCACCTGCAGAGCCGCACACTAGATATATAATACCCTGCACCTACCTCCTCCTGCAGAGCCGCACACTAGATATATAATACCCTGCACCTACCTCCACCTGCAGAGCCGCACACTAGATATATAATACCCTGCACCTACCTCCACCTGCAGAGCCCCACACTAGATATATAATACCCTGCACCTACCTCCACCTGCAGAGCCGCACACTAGATATATAATACCCTGCACCTACCTCCACCTGCAGAGCCGCACACTAGATATATGGCTGCTCTGTGCTTACAGGACCTCTGATGATGTCACATGGAGGGGAGGAGTCAGGGTCACATGATCAGCTCCTCAGTGTATGCAGGACTCTGCTGTGCTGGTTGTCATGGTGCTGGATGAGGGCAAGTTTATGTGTGGGGTCAGGAGGGGTTTACAGTGTGGATGTAGCAGAGCCTTGTGTGTACGGAGCGGAGCCGTGTGTGTACGAGGTGTACGGAGCGGAGCCGTGTGTGTACGAGGTGTACGGAGCGGAGCCGTGTGTGTACGAGGTGTACGGAGCGGAGCCGTGTGTGTACGAGGTGTACGGAGCGGAGCCGTGTGTGTACGAGGTGTACGGAGCAGAGCCGTGTGTGTACGAGGTGTACGGAGCGGAGCCGTGTGTGTACGAGGTGTACGGAGCGGAGCCGCGTGTGTACGAGGTGTACGGAGCATAGCCGTGTGTGTACGAGGTGTACGGAGCGGAGCCGTGTGTGTACGAGGTGTACGGAGCGGAGCCGTGTGTGTACGAGGTGTACGGAGCGGAGCCGTGTGTGTACGAGGTGTACGGAGCGGAGCCGTGTGTGTACGAGGTGTACGGAGCAGAGCCGTGTGTGTACGAGGTGTACGGAGTGGAGCCGTGTGTGTACGAGGTGTACGGAGCAGAGCTGTGTGTGTACGAGGTGTACGGAGTGGAGCCATGTAGAGACTCTTCCAAAAGAGTGTGTAACTGCGCCATTGAGAACCATGGTCTTGGTTTTCTGTCAGGGGGTCACAGTGAGGTAATGGAGGCTGTAGGGAGACAGGAGACTGAAAGCCGTGGACGGACATGGAGCAGATATCCTGGAAAACCTGGGGCGAGTAGCAGAGGCACTACCAGTCACAGGCATACAGCAGAAGTCCTGGAGACTGCAGACAGGCTGCAGAGGTACTGACACCCACAGGCAGACAGGTAACTGAGGTATTGGAAGCCGCAGACGTCCTGGAGACCTCAGACAGGGGCAGACATACTGGAAGCCACAGGCAGATTGGTAGCTGAGGTGCTGGAGGCCACAGATAGTCTGGAGATGTTCTGGAGGCTGCAGACAGGTCACTGTGCACACACTAATAGTCCTAATACCAGGACACAGGTGAGTATCTTGGTAGCCTTATATAGGCCAGTTAAGCTCAGCACATGGAGCGTGTCCGGCTACTTACAAAGCCCAACATGGAGCACAGGAAAGTTTAGCAGAGCGGGGGAAGGAGCAGATCACAGACACGGGACAGGCGTGTAACAAGTGGATGTTGTCAGCCAAATATACAACAATGATCCATAAAATTGTGACAACTCTGAATTTTTCTTCCCCTTACATCTATTGATTAGTTTTCTATTGATCTATTCTCCCCTTTATCAGTGAATGCCATTTATTTGTATAATTAATCAAGTAAAATAATAATTGCAGATAGTGAAAGTCATTCTTCTGTTTCCCAAATCTCTGCTGAACATTACACAATGTACATATTACATTCCTCTAAATAATGGGCACAATCTAGTTATACCTTTATCAATCCATTCTGTGACATTCCCAAAGTGCTCACAATTCCTGTTCTTCCAGATCAGAGCACAACATAAGTAATAACCTATACTAAAATGGATTTTATTTCTGTCCAACACTGATCACACATTTTTCCCACTCCAAATGTGTCACCTGTTTGTCCCAGGAGTCCTTTTCTAGGGGGGACATCGATTGCCGCCTTTCTCTGCACCATGATAGACATTTGGTTCATAGCACAATGTCGGGTAAACATCTTCTTTCACGGAAGTAAATCTTGGAGAAAATCCCTCACAATAACTATTGCACGGACGCTGCAAAGATCTACAGATCTGGAATCTTCAGACTATAATCCTGATAATTTAAGTGATTATCAAAGAGAAAATGTTCATTCTAAGGCTATGTGCGCACTAGAAAAGTGATTTTTCTCAAGAAAATTTCTTGAGAAACTTCTGGGAGTTGAAGATTTCCGCACCTGCGGAAAAATCCACGGGAAATACGCATGCGGATTTGCCGCGGATTTACCGCAGGTTGGTCCCTGCGGTTTTGCAATAAATAATATAGATAATCGATAAAAAACAATTGAGATAAAGAATCGGGTTTGATGCTGCGCTAAAAACCACAATATCCAAGGTTGTAAAAAAACTTTTTCTTTATTTCCAAAGGTCTACGCGTTTCAAAGGCATGTCCGCCTTCTTCATCAGGACAAGGAAAAATAAAAGAACAGCCTAACACATGCTGCACCCAGAGGATACATATATACCACTAAAAGGGAGTGGTCATGTATGCGGAAATGACATCATCTGTCAAATGACTAAGCTGCACATGAAGCAAACAGAAAAGAGTGAAAAAAATATAGGGGAAGTCTATGCATAAGGGAAAAAAGAAAAAAGTAAATTGGTGTAAGTGAAGAGAAATTGTTACCAGTAAAAATATAAATAAGAAAAAATAAAAATCAAAAATGAAATGAAAAAAAAAAAATATTGAATTTTTTTTTTTTTTTAAAATATATACATATAAAAATATATATATACATAAAAATTGTCTCTCCAGTAAAGGAGACAAACTCTAGCACAGCGCCACCTATTGGAAGTAGCGATCCTAAAAGTCACAAGTGGATTTTCAACAATCCATTGCAATATGACTCAGGATATATAAGCCAGATCAGAATCCCAATTTGCAGACACGGTGTTTCGGGGTGCTTGCCCCTCGTCAGTGCAAAGTATGGGGGTGTCTGATCTGGCTCATGAGAAAGCTATGTGGGGACCACGGGGGAACACTATTCTCCTTAAGGAGACTTTGCAAGCCAGTCTGGCTGCCAGGTAAGGGGACTTATAGCTGCAATGCCCCTAAAATTCCACGGGGGAACACTATTCTCCTTAAGGAGACTTTGCAAGCCAGTCTATTTTCATATTTCATATTCATATACAGTGAGTGTGTCCTATGATGGTTTAAAGTGCAGAAAAGATAAAACCTTGTGAACTAGAGAAAAGCTGTGCCCAATTTTCAAGTATTAAACCTTTAAAATGGAACAGGTAAAAAAACTTTCCATATAAAAAGGGGGAATCATGATAAATTTAATGTGAAATATGCAATATGCATGTGTATCCAGACAGAAGTGTTGAGTGAGAAAGATAAACGTAACATGAAAAACCCATCGCTCGTGCGCAGGCAAAGGTTCCTAGAAAGAAGGAGACCAATTGACTGAGAAAGGTAAAAAAAGGTCAGGAGCGTGGGAAAAAATGAAATGCGCGTGCGCACCACGCTCATTGCTAGAACACCGGCACTCCTTAAGGGGTGAACGGAGTTCAAAGAAAAAAAAAAAAAAAAATTTTCAATTGGTGCTGCTGCTTTGCAGCATATGCCTGTGGTAGGGAATGAAACTGCTCAGGAGCAGGGAAAGAAAGCAGATAAAAGGGTGTTAAGGAATTAAAACAAAAAGAGAGAGAACAGAATAAGGGTATAAAAATACCTGATAGAAATACAGATGTGCGGGGTTTGAACAAAGAGGAAAATGTATAGTGAAAAGGAAAAAGGAATACATGTACACTTGGGTACTGAAAACACACGATGCTCCATTAAAACAAACACACTTATAAAAACATTATCTGTGAAAAAGAAATGTTGATTACAATCATATAAAACATGTGGATAAAGGACATATGTTAGACATATAAAATTTAAAAGAAACGCGCTCAATTTAAAAGAATAGGTAAACAACACATGTAATAAAAGACAATCCAAATGACCCCTACAGGAATAAGAACACCACCCGCATAGATAATCGATAGACAGATAATGGATAGAGGGAAAGATAGATAGATGAATAGATAGATAGATAGATGAGAAAGAACTATATAATGTCCCATCTCCCTGCATTTTCTAAGCTGGCACCCTTTAGTGACTTTCATGTGGCACTAAAGGGTGCTTAGCCTTGTATTTAGCCATAAAATAAATAAATAATTTAAAAAAAAAACCGACGTGAGGTCCCCCCATTTTTTGTAGTCAGCTAGGGTAAAGCAGACGGCTGCAGCCTGCAAACCACAGATGGCAGCTTCACCTTGGCTGGTAATCCAAAACTGTTATTTTACATTAAATAAATAATTTAAAACAAAAAACGTGGGGTCCCCCCCAAATTAGATCACCAGCCAAGGTAAAGCGGACAGCTGTGGTCTGGTATTCTCATACTAGGGAGGTCCACTGTTATTGGACACTCCCCAGCCTAAAAATAGCAGGCCGCAGCCGCCCCAGAAGTGGCGCATCCATTAGACGTGCCAATTCTGGCACTTCGCCCCAACTCATCCCGTTGCCCTGGTGCGTTGGCAAACGAGGTAATATATGGGGTTGATGCCAGATGTGTAATGTCACCTGGCATCAAGCCCTGGGGTTGGTGAGGTCAGGCGTCTATCAGATACCCGACATCACCAACCCAGTCAGTAAGAAATAAAAAATAGACAACAAAAAAAGTTTTATTTGAAAAAACACTCCCCACATTCCCTCTTTCACCAATTTATTGAAAAGAACAATCAATTCCACGTCCGGCGTAATCCAATAAAGGGGGGGGGGGTCCCACGGCGATCCATACCATAGTCGCTGTCCCTGTCAATGAAGAACAGAATGTTCCCCATTGGCTGGGAGAGCAATGCAGTGACCTGAGCTAACACCAATAGCCCAGGTCACTGCAAGGGATGCCGAGCACTGCCATCAGGAGCATAGATGAGATCATTACCTGCTGTGATCATCTCCTGTACTGCTGACGTCACCGCTGTCACTGACTTCTATGCCCGCCGCGTTGTCAGAAGTATCGCGAGAGCCCGTGACGTCACCGCTAGTGACAGTCTCAGGCCGCCCGCGAGACGGGCATAGACAGCAGTGACCGCGGTGACGTCAGGAGGCAGGAGATCGTCACAGCAGGTAATGATCTCACCTTCTGCCTGCGCTGCCGCGTGACAAGCTGCCGATTCTGCGAGCAGACACTGACACTGCTGTGCAGGCAGCGGCGGGGCTGGAGCGGGACACAGACTGCACGGGCACCTGGAGGTCGCACGGAAGTGCTTCTGTGCGGCGTCCAGGGAATGTGATGTGTGTGTTTACTCTGCTCCGCTTCCTCTTCCTTGCATAATGACATCACTTCCTGCAAAACCGGAGGCAGCGATGAGCATTACCGCAGGTAAATCACGGCTATACCGGGGGTATACCGCACATCATTTGCTACCTGCGGTATACCCCCGGAATTTCGCGATTACATTACAGTGAATGGAGTGAAATTCCGGGGGTATTCCGCAGGTACCTGTGGAAAATAATGGACATGATCATTTTCTCAAGAAAGTTTCTCGAGAAAATTTTCTCAAGAAATTTTCTTGAGAAAAATCCGCAGCGTGCGCACAGCTATTTTTTTTCACATAGGTTTTGCTGGGAAATGTCTGCACAAACATTGCACACATTTCTCAAGAAATTTCCGCAGCAAATCCGCGGGTAAATCCGCGGGCAAAACGGCCTAGTGCGCACAGAGCCTAATACGTCATTCAGAGAGTTTTGGAATTCAAAAAATGAAGGAAGGAGAACCAATAAGAAGGATATGAGAAGATCTCCAATACAGAACAAGAAAAAATGAACTTGCCTATGAATGAATTTATGGATAATGTGTCATGACTGTGTCCCGCTCTGGGGAGACCTCTGGTGAGTCTGGGATCAGAAGGTCACAGCGCCTTATTGTTCACAGGTCTACAACTTGATTTGAGTGAATCTACTTTTTTTTAGTGCTGTCAGGGTTAAAGACTCTTTCCAATCTGGCTATCCTTTGTAGCCTTAATCTCAGGTGCTTCTCTTATGTGACCACTTCCCTTCAATATACAAAAGTCATGTATCTTACCATCTGATGTTGGTTATAGATTATCATTCCATGCAGATCTCTTTGGAAGGAGCCTGTCTCTGGAAGAAGCTGAGGAGTTGTGACTATTGCAGCTGTGGTTTTTAGCTGAATTGGAAGAGCTTCAAATGTTTTCCTTTCTGTCTATTTTCTCTTTATCTCCTTTACCTGTTGTGCTATTGCTGTGGTGAGACTATTGCTCTCACCGGCCTTCTCACTAGCCCGAGTGAATGAGGGCCTAGGCATGTGATGATGATGGGGGGAAAGACCCATATAGGGACATTAGGGAGCATAGGGTACAGACTCAGGTGAGTAGCAGATGTCTCCTCTCCCTATCGTAAGGGCCTTCCTTTTTTACCATTTCCGATGCTACCCTTGTGTTACGCTGCACGCTGAGTGTCTGTACGCTCTGGCGTGACATAGTGTTTTGGTTTTGACACCCACAGTCTCGGTTCAGCAGATTGAAGTCCTGGACAGGGGCTTAAATTTTCTCAGTGGAATTTTTTTCCTGAGAATAGAAATGTTTCAGGTCAGAATTTATCTAATAAATTTACAACGTGTAATGAATTGGAAGGATTCTCCTTCTCTGAACAGAAGGCCATTGTAATGCTAAACTAAATGGAGGAGGATCGTAATTAGGAAGAATTGGTGGGGGACCATGATGTAAAACCAAAGGTCTCAAACCCTCATTATTATCCAGTAACATCTCGCGTATCATCATTACACATGTTCCAGTATATGATAGAAAAGGACCAGTTACCTCTGCACCGTTATGTCTCCTCCAATAAAATGTATATAATTTACAAAAAATCTATTTAATGCCGATTGTGAACTAAAAAATAACAACTATTTGGTTATACGTAAGTCAGACAAGGCGGGATGTATAGCGCTATTGCTGCCTCTTTATATAAAATGAGAATGTGACATTTTGGAAATAATACCACTTACTGTAGATTACAATCAATCCAGCTGATGTCTGTTCTATATCATTATACAATATTTTGGATGAAGGTTTGAAAATGTTTTTTAAATAAACATATAATAAAATTACTTTTTAAAAATGTCCAAGGTGTTTTTCTGTAAACTCGCCGGGTGTCATGGCGGCATCAGACGCTGTTCAGACCACAGGCTGTGACACTCCACACTATACTCTCTCTGTGCTTCTGAGCTGCACAAGCGAACAGCTGTGTCCTCATTAGTGATCGGACTAGCAGGAGTTAATTTCCTGCCTACTTTTCAGATTAAATATATAACATTTAATAGCGTATGGCTTCGGGATGTGTTTTCTAGATTAGGAGGAACAAAGCTACCTGTAACGTGTGTCCAATCCACCTGTATAAGCAGAGACCCTGATTCCAGCGATGTGCCACTTACTTGGCTGCTTGCTGAAGTTTTGATAAAAATCAATTTTATCTGCTTAAGATCTACCAGTTCTCGAAATACTGCTCTGTGTATAACCTCACCCACACCACTGATTGACAGCTGTGTACAATGAGCATAGACAGAAAGCTGCCAATCAGGGGTGGGGTGGGGTTATACAAAGCTTATGGAGATAGAGGATACATGGCAGCAGATTTACTAGTTATCTAGTGATAAGCCCCTAGCGATAATACAGTGACTTTATCAAAACTACAGCAAGCAGCTCAGAAAATTACACATCATTGGAATCAGAGTCCCTGTCTGTCACATGTGACAGACAGTCCTGTGGTGTCCGGCAATAGAAGGTCACAGCGTCTGGCTGTGCAAAATGGTCCCTGACTTTCTATTATTCCTGCTGTCAGTATTCAGTGCACTAGGTAGTTCCTCTCCCAGGTTTTCATCCTTTTCCCTTTAGGATCCAGTGGAGCTCCTCTTCCTTTCAGCTGTTAATTATCTGTATTTCCCCTTGGGCTTAAATTCATTAATTTTCCCTGGACTTGTGCTAGTGATATTCAATTGTTATTATTATTATCATTATCATTATTAATAATAATAATAATAATAATAATTAGCGCCATTTATTCCATGGCGCTTTACAAGTGAAAAGGATATACATAAAAAACAAGTACAACAATCATGAACATTACAAAAACAGACTGGTACAGGAGGAGAGAAGACCCTGCCCGCGAGGGCTCACAGTCTACAGGGAATGGGTGAGGGTACAATAGGTGAGGACAGAGCTGGTTGCGCAGTGGTATAATGGACTGAGGGTTACTGCAGGTTGTAGGCTTGTCGGAAGAGATGGTTCACAAGCCCTGGATGCAAGCAGGCGACTTGCATGCATCACTAGGATCGTTGCTGCTCAGTTTACTGAACTTCTTACTGAGTCGTCTAGAGATCAGTTATTGTTTTCCCTTGTTTGTTATCTATTTGTGTCCTTTAGTGCCTAGTGGGGTTGACGAAGAGCTCATCCCACCTAGGGCTCAGATCAGGGTCAGCCTAGAGTCAGGTATCCGGCTCGGTGCATAGGTGTGGAACCTATCAAGGGCGGTGGGGGAATCCATGGCCCAGCGGTAGGCTTTGTCAGGGGTCACTATCTCCCCCTTCCCTAGACACAGGGTTTCCCTTTCACCTGGTACTTCCTCGTACCTAGCGTGACACTGACTTTATATTATTCTGATTTTTAATTAAGAAATAAACACTTAGTGACAGAATCCCTTCAGAAAACCCCAGCATAGGTATCATAAATGTTATTTACTCTTCATTAGGATATAGACCCCATTTAGTTCTGGTCTGTTCTACACCCATAATCTAAACTGTAATAAAGGTTTGTGAGCAGAGATGAGCGAATCTAAATAGTAAAGTTTGTACAGAACACAGACTTTATAAAAAATATAAATCAGTGATTGAGTTCGGGTGCTTTATGTATCCTAACCACTATCTAGCATCAGTGTGCTCGGGTACACTCGGTACTAAACACAGTGCGAGCCGCTTGCAGTGTTTCAATGGCTTTCCCTGGGGGTAAAAACATCTTTATAGACTTTACTCTCCTGGAAATGCTCTGTTTATGGCTGGATGCATGTGGGCAAAGACCGAAATACCCAATCAGTGACTTCCATTGGGATTCAGGTTAAGTCCGGTTCCCAAACTGAACTTTAGATAAAGTCCATCTGAAAAAGCCAAACCCGAACTTCATCGGCGACCCGCCTCCTTATTAAGGGGGCGGGTCGTGCGGTGTCACTGCGACGTCACACGGCAGGCGGCCAATAGGAGCGGAGGGGCGGAGATGAGCGGGATGTAAACATCCCGCCCACCTCCTTCCTTCCGCATATCCTACGGAAGCCGCGGTGACGCCGGTAGGAGATGTTCCTCGCTCCTGCGACTTCACAGACAGCGATGTGTGCTGCCGCAGGAGCGAGGAACAACATCGGACCATCGCGTCAGCGTAATTATGGATTATGCCGACGCTGCACCGATGATACGATTACGACGCTTTTGCGCTCGTTAATCGTATCATCGAGCCTTTACACACTACGATGTCGCATGCGATGCCGGAAGTACATCATTTTCAATTTGACCCCACCGACATCGCACCTGCAATGTCATAGTGTGCAAAGCCCGCCTTAGTCAACACCACCAATGCTAAGGGAGACAAAAGGAAACAATACAGGGGAAAAAGAGATGCTACCACGTGAGCCCAGGTACATAGCAAAAGTCAAACACTATTCTTAAGAGCAGTTACCACAGAAGCCTCTGAAACAACAAGAGGAGATGACCGCTGCAGACCACAGCCAGAAACAACTATAAACCACAATCAAAGCACCCCACGATAAGGTTTATAAAGAAAGTCAGAGACGGGCAACCGAGTCCACTACTCCAGAAACAGAGAACTGTCAGATAACAGGTGCTGCCAATCTCTAGGATTTTCTGATTGATTGCTCCCAGTGAGAGAAACAAAATTATAATCTTTAAGTTGTGATACCTTTTATTTCCCCCCTATGGCTTGCCAGAGTTTACCAAAGGCTAGACTGGGAAATCTAAAACAAACCATGGAGGTCATAGGAAGAAACAGTTTAATAAACAAGCGTACTGGAAGGCAATGTGTAACTCCAAAAGCCGCTGCCGTAAGGGTAAAGTTGACTACGACTCATTCACAATTACCACCTGCCCCTCCATCTGTTAGACCACCATTACGATTGGGGGTCCCAGGTAGCGCTAGACAATTGTCTATTGGAGGGTAGAATGCACTTCTGCATCTGCATGATATGACAAGTGCCGAGACGGTTTCCAGTGTGCGCCCACCAACGACAACAGGATTAGCTATGAAGAAAAGTCAGAGAAAACTCCCTACACTTGGGTCTCAAAGAGAAACTGGCTCAAAAGCTGAAGGCACATCTGCTGTTAGATACTCTGCAGTAAATCGGAGCTGGAAAGAGAAATCGTGCAAAATAGGGTCTTATCCAAATAAAATCAAAAGTGAAACATCTCAGAAAGGCTCAGCTTGTGTGGGTGTGCAAGTCACAACCACCATAAAATGCCTGAGGCCGCTGAAGAACCCATGTGGAGATACAAACAATGGAAGGAAGAAAAGGGTTATTCTCCCACGCCGCCAAACCAGTCCAAATAATGTAGATAAAATGTGATTTATTGGTCAATGAGTTTCAAAGCCCTCAGAGGCTTCTTCATCAAGACAGTCATATACAGGTAAAAGGCACATACCGTATTTTTCGCTTTATAAGACGCACTTTTGTTCCCCAAATTTTGGGGGAAAGTAGGGGGTGCGTATTATAAGCCTAATATAGGGGGGGGTGTATATATATATATATATATATATATATATATATATATATACACACATATACACTGCAGGGACCAGGGGAGGTGGGGGCGCTGCTGGGGGCAGGTGAATGCTGCAGGCTGCAGCGTTTAATCTCCTGCTCCCGCTCATATAATATGCACAGCCTCTGTCCATCTCCGGTGGTGCTGAAATCGCACCGCAGTGACGGACTGGGGGAGCGGTGCATATTATTTGTCCCTGCGCCCCCCTGTGATGGCACACGCCCCCCCCTCTGTGTTAGATATGGCCCCCATGCTGCTACTCATTCTAAAATAAAAAAGCTTTACTTACCCCCTCCAGCGTTTCTCCCCGTGTCCCTGCTTCCACTGTGATCAGGCACGCAAAGATCTCAGTCTGCTGTGCCGATCACATGACCGTCCGAGAACCAGGAAGTGGAGGAAGAGAAGCACGGAGGGAGACAGGAGGGAGATAAAAGCTGGAGGAGGTAAGGAAAGAGTGTTTTATTTTACTATGGGCAGCAGCCTGGGGACGATATCTAACACAGGGTGACTTGTGCGATCTATAGGGGCCATGGGCAGCACTATGGGGGCGATATCTAACACAAGGGGATTTGTGTGATCTATAGGGGCCATGGGCAGCACCATGGGGGCGATATCTAACACAGGGGGACTTGTGCGATCTATATAGGGGCCATGGGCAGCACCATGGGGGCGATATCTAACACAGGGGGACTTGTGCGATCTATAGGGGCCATGAGCAGCAGCATGGGGGCGCTATCTAACACATGGGAGGTGTGCAATCCATAGGGGGCCATAGACAGCACAGGGGAACGTATGCAATCCATAGGGGACCACAGGCAACACAGGGGAACGTGTGCAATGCACAGGGGACCATAGGCAGCACAGAGGAACGTGTGCAATCCATAGGGGACCATAGGCAGCACAGGGGAACATGTGCAATCCATAGGGGACCATAGGCAGCACAGAGGAACATGTGCAATCCATAGGGGACCATAGGCAGCACAGGGGAAAGTATGAAATCCATAGGGGGCCATAGGCAGCACAGGGGAACGTATGCAATCCATAGGGGACCATAGGCAGCACAGGGGAACGTGTGCCATCACAAAGGGGCTATATTCAATATAAGGTGGCCATATCCAGATTAAGGGGGCTAATTTTAGGATGGGTGGCTATGAGGGACATATACCCTATATGATTTGTTAGAGGGACACTGACATTATAAGATGGACCCCATTTAACATTAAAAAAAAAAATTCTCTTTTCCTTCACCAAATTTGGGGGTGCGTCTTATAATCAGGTGCGTCTTATAAAGCGAAAAATATGGTCTAGTAAATATGTGGTCTAGTAAATGAGAGTGCGGGTGTTTACAATGATCAGAGAAAAAAGAATCAAATGACATGTTACAGAAAAATAACACAAATATGTTGTTAATTATTCTCAGAAAACCACTGTAAAGACATACAATGTGACAAGAAACAAATAAATAAAATAGATAAATACAAATCAGTGGGGATCAGAACCCCAGAATAAAAAGGGAAAAAGGACGAGTGTATTTATCCATTAACCATAGGAGCCACCAGAGAAGATCGGTGTTATAATCCAAATCGCTCGTAATCATGAGAAACTAAATTGTGAATACAAGAACAGAAATTAGTGCAAACACAAATGAATAGTTCTTATAAATACACATATTAGCTGAAATCAGCCATTTAGCTCCAGCAACAGCTTCTTTTCTCATTCTCCTCACTCTGAACTTGTTAATAGTAAAAATAAAAAAAAAAAAACCTATAGATCTGCTCAGGAAATTAATATCTGATAAAAATTATTTATAAAAACCCCTAATTAACATCAGGTAAAATTTATCAACAAACATGAAGCAAAAATAAAAAGGGGAAAACATCGTGAGGAGAGTGTATGAGAACTCCCCAAACTGTGACGCCAGTCCCTGAGAGGTGGTATAGGAAGCAATGAGCCCAGGACCAGTGCAGGGCTACACCCGGTCAGGAGGGTGATAAAGAAAACGAACCAACGCAATTAACCCACAGTGGTCCCCCATTCAGACAGAAAGAAAAAACATCTCCAACATAGTAATAAAACCATCACAACAGGAAACATTCTGGAGGAGGGAACCAAATAAAGGTAAGAGATACATAGAACCTGTGTAGACCCTGTGTATATATCAATTATTAATTCCAGAAGTAGTAAGGCAGGATGATCATTGAATGCATCAAAACTGTTGTATTAATATTTAAAGGGGCAGCTTGTGGAATCAGTTGCGCACAATCGCGTGGATTTAAAAGCGATAAATCTCATATGATTATCTACTGATGAAGAGAATGCAAAATCATATAAAATAAAACAAATAGTAGTACCCACCCTCAAAGAGACAGAATAAATACTATTAAGACCAATAAAAGGTAATAGTATCAAAAATAAATAGTATCTATGTATTTATTAAATTGGTTGGTAAAAATATCAATATATTTCATTGTTTAATATCATGCAATGATAAATCATTCAAAAGTTAAAAGATGTAACAATAGAATCCAGCATTCAGTCCAGGGCGGGGGAGGGACAAGAAGCACTATTAGATTTCCACATGGAGAATAGATAAAGGACTTACATATATTAATTAGTTAAAATAATTAATTAAACAGATCCGTGACTTCATTCAGACCCAATGGATTCAAAGTCTTCAATTTATGGATCCAGAAGGTCTCCTTCCGATTCAAAGTCTGAATACGGTTAGGAGTTTCCACTGGGATTTGCTCATTTGGGGTGATCCTGAGCTCTACTGTCTTATTGTGAACCAGAGTACAATGCCTCGAGAGTCCATAGAGCAAAACCCTTTGGCAAAATTGTGCCTATGAGAATTAATCCTCCGATGTAGGGGTTGTGTCGTCCAACCTATATACTGTTTACCACATTCACAGTATATCAGGTAGATCATAAAACTTGATTGGCAATTGAGGTGTTTAATTGGATAAACCAAAGATGTATCAACAGGAGAACAAAAAGTTTTCCTGTTGTGACAAATGGATTTTCAGCACATGCATCGCGGTGTCATACATTTGTATGAACCCCCTGTTCTAATAACCGGTCCACTACTGTCACCCCCAACCTTTAAGCTGCTGGGGGCCAAAAGATTGCGAAGTGTTGGTGCTCTTCTAAACGTAAGTGCAGGAAACCTGGGAAGCATTTTACCCAATATTGGGTCATTAGTCCAAATGCCCCAGTGTTTTTGTAAAATGTTCCTTATTTGTATGCTGTCAGAACAATATGTAGTGACAAAATTGGTACTGTGGGAATAATCACAATCAGTTTTGTTTTGTATGTAATTAAATCCCCCTGCTTCAATTTGCTAGAATCAACAAAAGCTTTCTTGATTAGCACTTTGGGATATTGCTTGTCCAAAAACCTCTCAGAAAGGATCTTAGACTGTTTCACAAAATCAGCGTGCAGGGTACAATTTTTTCTTATTCGCTTAAACTAATTGGATGGTATGTTGCGCATCCATGTATAGTAAGTGCCCACTATTATAGTGAACATAACGGTTAGCATCGACCTCTTTAAAAAAGGTTTTGGTGAGAATGCAATTCCCATCATGAAAAATGGTGAGATCTAGGAAGTCTACACTAGTATTGCTCAAGATTGGTGAAAATTGTAGGCCCCAATTGTTGTTATCTATTTCAGACATGAAAATATCGATATTATTGGCAGAGTAGTCCCAAATAATAAAAAGGTCATCAATGTACCATTTATATTGCACAATGTGACCTGATAAATCGTTGTTATAGATAAAAATGGCCTTGAAGGTGGCCATAAACAAATTTGCACAAGTAGGTGCCAGCTTCAAGCCCATTGCAGTCCCGAGTGTCTGTTGGCACATGTTATCAATGAATGTGAAGTAATTATTATTTAGAATGAATGACATGCCTTGCAAAATAAACAGTTTCTGTATTGGAGGAATCCTGTCATCCGTTTCCAGAAAAAAATCAAAACATAATAAACCCAAATTGTGGGGAATATTAGAATAGAGACAGAGACATCCATGGAGATGAAAACAAAAGAATCTTTCCACGGAATGTCATTAACCAAACCTATAAGTTGGGTAGAATCCCTTAGATAACTGTCCATTCTATTAACATGGGGGTGCATTATAAAGTCGATGTATGACGCTAAATTGGATGTTAAGGAACCGATCCCTGAGATTATCGGACGACCCGGGGGTTTGGATAAATCTTTGTGTATTGTTGGCAGATGGTAGAAAAATGCCATAGCAGGGTTAACTACTGTGAGGAATTTTTCTCGGTCTTAAAATATTAGAGGCAATGGCTACTTTAATTATGTTGTTATATTGTAAAACGGCTAGTTGATAATCCTTTTGTGTCGCCCGCCGGTAATTTGTGGGATCGGATAGGATTCTGAAAGCCTCTGCTATATAGTCTGATTTATTCTGTAGGACAAGCCCCCTTTATCCGCTGGTCTGATGATATCATTATTCCCTTTTAGAGAGTTTAATGCCCTCTTTTCAGATCTGGATAAGTTATAAGGAATATTTCCGTATCGGGTTTTTAATAGATTGAAATCCTGAAGCACCATTTCACAGAATGTGTGTAAATTGTGTCCTTTACTTTCGTAGGATAAAAATTAGATGTCCTTCTAAGGTCAGTGTGTAAGAATTGATTGGTGACCGAATCACCTAAAAGTGCACTATTGGATGTCGCCCTACCCGCCATAATGGCATAGTGTTTCTGCAGAGTCAATTTTCTAATAAATGTCTGTAGATCGGTAAATAAATCAAATTCCTTTATATTAAAAATAGGGAAAAAAGAAAAGCCCTTATTAAGTAAAGATGTTTCAGTAGTAGTAGGTGTATCCGAAAGATGAAATATATTATTTCTCTTATTTAAGCATCCAGCAGATAATTTTTTTCCCTTTTTTGCTTTGTTTTGGCTCCAGATCTGGTCCCTCTGTAACGTTTTTTCTTTTTACTGACTTGAGAGTTAGATAATTGGTTATCACATTGTTCTGACCGTGGCTGGCCTTGGGTAAAAAAGGCACCAATGCTGCAGCATTAGTGGAATTATCAATAGTGATAAGTTTATTATGATCAGGTAGTGTAGAGGATGAACCAGGGATTGCAGTAAAATCCTCTATATTATCATGAATGGTGAGATCAAGCAAATCAAATGAAGTAATGTTACATGTATTAGATACTAGAGGGTTAATATATAAAAGATGCCAGAGAGTAAGATACAGAGTCAACTATTCCAATCTACTTAAAGGAGCTGGAATTAGCTGCCATCAAAGAAACTACACGTCTCCCTTTCCTCAATTTATCGATTTCCGTCTGAATGATAGCCAAATCCTGTTGTGTATCAGTGTTCAAGTTGTCTGTATTGGTATCAAAAACCTTATTAACATCCGAGGAAAGAGTATTTGCCCCCATAAGCATTATATTAGTAGTAATAGGAGCAATAGAAGAAGAAATGTGTACTTTAATAACCTCAATAGAAGGAGGAAGAGATGAGTATTTCTCAAGGACTGTAGGGGGGTAGTGGTCCGTACAGGAGGGGTCGCTTGGTCAATGTTTTGTGAACTATTGTCTCCCCACACTGACTAGCAGTGGAGATGACACACTAGGATCAGCAGAATGTGATCTAATGCTACTGAATTGCTGAAACCTAGTCTTCTTATATCTACTGTTGGTGAAACCTCTTGTGGTTAGAACCACTCATGGTGGAGCCTATTGGCTCACCAATAGTAGGGTTTTTCGGAGTAGGTTCAGGAATATCCTGTTTGGATAGTACATGATAATTCTCCCTGTCTCTTTGTAATTCTTTTCGACTTATTACTAATAGTCTCTGTGAGATCCTCTGCAAAACAGCCGCCTCTTACACTGGGCTCCACTACAGAAGCTAGTAGTCAAGCTACTTTTTCCCTAAACCACACAGTACAAACCAAAGCCAAAAACCACGAGACAGAACAATGCTCATGATCTTCAAAAGTGGATATTACAATTGTCCCTGCTATCTCAACTGTGTGAGATCTTTGATGCCCAACAAGTTCTGATTTCCAATTAAAACATTTCCCAGTCTGAACATGAAAATAGATTCTCCCTTGTGTGAATTTTCTGATGTCTAACAAGGTATGATTTATCACTAAAACCTTTCCCACACTCTGAACATGAAAATGGTTTCTCCCCTGTGTGAGATCTTTGATGTCTAAGACGATCTGAATTCCGAATAAAACATTTCCCACACTCTGAACATGAAAATGGCTTCTCTCCAGTGTGAAATCTTTGATGCCCAACAAGTTCTGCTTTCTGAATAAAACATTTCCCACACTGTGAACATGAAAATGGCTTCTCCCCTGTGTGAATTTTCTGATGCCTAACAAGGTTTGATCTCTGAATAAAACATTTCCTGCACTCTGAACATGAAAATGGCTTCTCTCCTGTGTGAGATCTTTGATGCTCAACAAGTTCTGATTTTCGAATAAAACATTTCCCACACTCTGAACATGAAAATGGTTTCTCCCCTGTGTGAGATCTTTGATGTATAACAAGATCTGATTTCCGAATAAAACATTTCCCACACTCTGAACATGAAAATGGTTTCTCCCCTGTGTGAGATCTTTGATGTCTAACAAGACTTGATTTCTGGTTGAAACATTTCTCACATTCTGAACATGAAAATGGCTTCTTGCCTGTGTGAAATATTTGATGCTGGACAAGTTCTGATTTCCAATTAAAACAATTCCCACACTCTGAACATGAAAATAGCTTCTTCCCAGTCTGATATTTTTGATAATCAATAAGGTTCGATTTTCGAGCAAAACATTTCTCACATTGAGGAGATGAAAACGGATTTTCATATGTCTGAACTTTTTGAAGGTTAACAAGATGTGATTTCTTGGTAAAACATTTCCCACATTTTGAACATGAAAATGGTTTCTCCTTTGTAGGAGCCATTTCATGTTCCACATCCCTTCCGTAAGTTTTATTTTGCTGACAATTCTGTGATAAATCGGAATTTTGGACTTCTTTAAAAAGATCAGATGATAAAGCTTTCCGAGGAAGGACTGGAGGTAAATCTGGGACAGCAGCATGCTCTTCATATGTATCATGTGTGATACTTTCAGCATCTGTTCTAAATTCTGAAGATATAAGATTTCCATCTGAACTCCCAATACAGTCATCTGCTAAAAATAAACACAATGTTATTATTTTTTAATGATATTATCTTGAAAGTACTTTTACTTTTTTAAACCCAAACATGATAAATTAAATTAGGAAAAAATGTATTCTGAATCTGTTGTCCAATTTCGACATCTAAAGGCCCCGTTACATGCAACGACATCGCTAACGAGATATCGCTGGGGTCATGGAATTCGTGACGCACATCCGGCCTCGTTAGCGACGTCATTGCGTGTGATACTTACAAGCAACCGCTAACGATGCCAAATACTCACCAAATCGTTAATTGTTGACACATCGTTCATTTTCAAAATATCGTTGCTTGTTCAGGACGCAGGTTGTTTGTCGTTCCTGACGCAGCACACATCGCTACGTGTGAAACCCCGGGAACGACGAACAACAGCGTTCCTGCGTCCTCCGGCAACGAGGTGGGAGTGTCGTTCTTGCGGCTGCTCTCTGCCCCTCCGCTTCTATTGGTGGCCTGCTGTGTGACGTCGCTGTGACTACGCACGAACCGCCCCCTTAACAAAGAGGTTGTTTGCCGGCCACAGTGACGTCATTAGGAAGGTAAGTTCATGTGACGCTTACCTGTGATATTATTCGCCACGGGCAGCGATTTGCCCATGACGCACAAACGACGCGGGCAGGTGCTATCACTAGCGATATCGCTAGCAATGTCGCAGCGTGTAAAGCGGCCTTAAGAGTTACATCTTTGTTAATGCGGATATCCCATTCCTAGCACCAGTTCTCTGGAATGTGCTACAGGAAATAATCTGATTGATTGTCACAAAGTGACTGCAAGATGAGGGACACGGGGCTCCTATACTGTCCCTCACGCTAGGGGACCCTAAGCTATTGCTAACCTCTGGATTATCCTTGAAGATGGAGATGCCAGAGTCCAATACCTTACTATTCTCCTGACCAGATCTAATCTGTTATTTCCCCCGGGAAGGAAGGGGCAGTAGTATGATGGAAACACAGATTAAGACAGATGGGAAACACAGATTAAGACAGACAGGACATATTGCAAACTCACAAAAATAAACAGTGAGAGACTAAAGAGAATAGCAAGAGCAGGAAGGCAGCGATAAAAAGAGAACAACAACAGCTCACAGCAATAATGCACAACAACTACCTGTAAGTCTGGATCACAACACCTCACCAGACCAGTATAGGTAAATTATAGCTGGCATTAATGAAATATCCCAGCCAGCATATACAGAAAGGGAGAGAATGATACTGGCTCCCCTACAGCATGTGATCAAACAAATTAACCAGCAGCCTAGCAGGGAATAACTCTTGCTAGACTGCCCAAGCCTGTGGTTCGATGCCTACGTCTCCCTGCGCTGCTCACAGACATCAGAGAAGTTAACATGTAGAGTACTAGAATCTATAATTTCCACCAGGGCTGTGGAGTCGGTAAGCCAAACCTTCGACTCCGACTCCGACTCCTCAAATTCTCTTGCACCGACTCCGACTCCGACTCCGACTCCGACTCCTACATATATTGCTTATAGTTAGGTGAAAAATGTATTGTAGTACATGAATATGTGTATGTGAACATCAGACATTTAATAATTTTTATGATACAATAATCAAGATATTTGGATAGAACATAAAATATATTTATTGGAATACAACTTTAGAACACAAAAAACTGTAATAAATTGTAAATATGTAATACACTATGTAATATACAGTAGATTACATATATATCTTGTGTGTGTATATACACTAATATATATATATATATATATATATATATATATATATATATATATATATATATATATATATATATATATATATATTACATATTTACAATTTATTCGTTTTTTGTGTTCTAAAGTTGTATTCCAATAAATATTTTATGTTCTATCCAATTATCTTGATTATTGTATCATAAAAACAATTAAATGTCTGATGTTCACATTGTACTACAATAAATTTTTCACTTAAATATAAGCATTATACTAAATGTTATTATTTAGTAAAATATTCAGCACATTCTGCATTGCACTCCTGTCCCCAATTTATTATATATTTTAGGAGTCGGAGTCGGTGCATTTTATACCGACTCCGACTCCACGAAAATGAGCTCCGACTCCGACTCCGACTCCACGACTCCGACTCCGACTCCACAGCCCTGATTTCCACAGATCCTGAAACCGCCATGACAGTTGTGAAAATCTGCAAAAATCTCCTTGTAACATTGACCAACAGCATAGACAATTTAAAGAGATTTTTTTCGAAGACTAATATAATAGTTACAAACAGATGCCGGATATTTAATAGGGTTGTCCGGGATTGTAAAATTGATGGCCTATCCTTATGCGGGCGTCACACGAGACGATCTATTGTACGATATGTCGTTGGGATCACGGTTTTCGTGACGCACATCCGGCATTGTTTGCGACGTCATCCCGTGTGACACCTACGAGCGACTCTGAACGTTCGCAAATCGGTTACAAATCGTGTATCGTTGACACGTCGTTAATTTTTAAAAAAATTGTTTATTCTTATTTGTGCTGGTTGTTCATCGTACCCGGGGTAGCACACATCTCTTCGTGTGACACCCCGGGAACGATGAACACAGCTTACCTGCGTCCTGCCGGCTATGCGAAAGGAAGGAGGTGGGCGGGATGTTTACGTCCCGCTCATCTCCGCCCCTCCGCTTTTATTGGCCGGCCGCTGTGTGACGTCGCTGTGACGCCGAACGTCTCTCCCCCTTCAGGAAGTGGTTGTTCGCCGTCCACAGCAACATCGCTCAGCAGGTAAGTGCGTGTGACGCGGGTTTATGGACTTTGTGCGCCACGGGCAGCGATTTGCCCGTGACGCACAAACGATGGGGGCGGGTGCGATCGCACGATAGATCGTACCGTGTGACGCCTGCATTAAGGCCACGTCTCACTAAGCGACATCGCTAGCGACATCGCTGCTGAGTCATGGTTTCTGTGACGCAACAGCGATCTTACTAGCGATGTCGCTGTGTGTGACATCCAGCTACGACCTGGCCCCTGCTATGAGGTCGCAGGTCGTTGCTGAATGTCCTGGACCATTTTTTGGTCGTTGCTCTCCCGCTGTGAAGCACACATCGCTGTGTTTGACAGCGAGAGACCAACGATCTGAATGTGCAGGGAGCAGGGAGCCGGCTTCTGCGGACGCTGGTAACCAAGGTACACATCAGGTAACCAAGCAAATCGCTTTGCTTGGTTACCCGATATTTACCTTGGTTACCAGCGTCCGCAGCTTCTAGAAGCCGGCTCCTTGCTCCCTGCACACGTAGCCAAGGTACACATCGGGTAACTGTAAGCAAAGCGCTTTGCTTAGTAACCCGGTGTGTACTATGGTTACCAAGCACAGCGTTGTTACACGGGTCACTGGTGGGCAGTAGCTAATCTCTGATGGCTGTGAAGATCTGCCTGATTCAGTGCTCACCAGCGACCATGTAGCGACGCTCCAGCGATCCCTGCCAGGTCAGATCGCTGGTGGGATCGCTGGAGCGTCGCTAAGTGTGACAGTACCTTTAGGCTTTCTAACCAAAGCAGGTAGCAGGGTCTTGCTGTCTGTGCAGATAAACATTACGGCTGTAATTCATGAATACCAGTGATGGACACTGAAAAATGACGTCAGGGACTGGAGTGAAATCTCTGTCATAGGGAATGCCGAAGTTTGTTATGAATTTGAGAAGCGTTAGCTTCACACCCTTCTTCTGGCCAACCTACAAAAGTCGCACAATTCTAATTTGCTCTCCCTTTCCCCTAATGCCAGCCTGTGTCCTGTTCAGTTTAGACTCCTGCAATTAAGAGACCTTTGGTTACATCATGTCACATGACTTTGAAGTCATCAAAAGGTTCTTAAACAATCAACCTTAGAATACAATTGATGGGGTCCCTAAGAGAGTGGGGTTCCTGAGAAACTGCTCAATTTGACTCCTTCCAATGCTGGCCCTGACTGTAACTAGGGTTTTTTTTTTAGTAGGGCTTATATTTCAAGCATTCTCCAAAAATCCCATGAAATCGTGCTAAGTCTTATTTTCGGTGTAAGTCGTCTTTTCGGGGAAACAGGGTATTCATGAACCATCTGCAGGTCTTTGAGTTGCCGTTGTCGCGGGCGGAGGAGGGGACGCCGCGCTCTCCCACTGCTCGGGTCCGGCCGCCGCTGCTACGGCGGCCTGCTGCTGCTCGGTGGCTCGAGCGATGGGCCGGATCCCGGGGACTCGAGCGGCGCTCCTCGCCCGTGAGTGAAAGGGGATTGGTTTTTGGGATTGTTTATTGTCCGTGACGCCACCCACGATTGTGGTAATTTTTGGTAGCACCACCGCTGCTCTGTATGGGGATCCCGGGAGCGGTGACGGGGAGCAGCAAAGTTGTTAGTTCTCCCCTCCGTGGGTAGGGGGTGGTTGTCCCGGGGCCCAGTGATGAGGTGGGGGATGAGGAATGGCAGGCCCGGTGCGGGGCTTGGTGAGGTGCAGGGACGCGGGGGCAGCGCTGTGCCTCACGGCACGGTGGTACTCACTCAGCCTGAGACGGTGACACAGTTCTCGGTAAAACACACGGCTGGAAAGACGGTTCCCACGGACGGCTGCTGTTGCTTTTCCCCGGTAGTTAGCGGTGACTGTCTCTTTTCCTGCACCTAAGTCAATGTTGTTAGCGATGGGTTCCCACCGGTAACCCGCTCCCCGACCTGGATATGGGCCGGAGGAGCTCCTCTTTGCCCGCAGGCGCTGGCCCTGAGAAACTGGTGCCTTGGCGGTGGCGATGTCTCTCGCATACGGTTGGACTGTTGCCTTCAATCGGGACTTAGTTGTTTGGAGACCCAGGAGGTCCCCTTCACTGACGGATTTGGCAAATTCACGGCGACTCCTAGCCTTTCCGAGATCCGAAAGGCCCCTGCCACTGGTGCTGGCTTCTCCCTGTGTACCGGTCCGGTACCGCCGGGCCACCACCCGTCCGCGGTCCTTACGGCAACTCCGATCAGCCTCCACTGCAGACGGTCACCGCCATCTGCTAACCTTGCTGTCTCGGTCTGGGGCACACACCCGGACCAACTTCAGGCTTTTTGCTGTCAAACGCTAACTCCTCACTTCACCTCCTCCTCACTCAACACTCAACTCTCCACTGCCTGGTTTCCCGCCTCCAGGACTGTGTACCCCTTGGTCGGTGGAGACCAACCGCCTGGCTCCACCCCCTGGTGTGGACATCAGCCCCTGGAGGAAGGCAACAAGGATTTTAGGTTTAGCCTAGGTGTACCTAACCGGGGTGTAGGGTGTGGTGATGTCATTACCTGTGACCCCTGGCTTGCCCAGGGCGTCACACCATCATAACAACATAGAGAAGGCACTAGAAACAAACAGAAGAAGCAGAAGCAAAGAAAATACAGCTGAAAAAAACAGAGCAGAAAGTCTAAAAATGTAAACACAAATTAGTGCAGAAAGTACATGAGTAGATATCTCTTACTGGATAGAACTGGAGGAAACACATCCTGAGGAACATCGGGGTCTTCTTGTTTACAGTCCTGTGGGAGAAAAGGACGGGGACATCTCTCTGGTGTTGTCCTCTTACTGGATAGAACTGGAGGAGACACATACAGGGACTGAATTCATTCCTTACATACAGATAATTATAGGCCGTGTGTATTTAGTCCTGTCTATTACCTGGTGATGTGAGGGGCTGGGGATCCTCCATCATGACGTCCGTGTACAGATCTTTGTGTCCTTCTAAATACTCCCACTCCTCCATGGAGAAATAGACGGTGACGTCCTGACACCTTATAGGAACCTGACACATACAATGATACCGTCACCCCCGATCCCTTCATAGCGTTACTGTATAATGTCCCAGCATTCCCAGCAGTGTCACCTCTCCAGTCAGCAGCTCAATCATCTTGTAGGTGAGTTCTAGGATCTTCTGGTCATTGATGTCCTCATATATCGGGGGGTGAGGTGGAGGCCCCGTGATTGGGCTCAGGGGTCTTCCCCATCCCTCAGACACAGGGGTCTGACAGCGCTCACTAGAGGTCTTCTTCACTACTGTGTAATCCTGGTTATGGAGAGACACAGTAATAATTCTCACTCCAGACATTTCCAGAGTCCTCACCTCTCCAGCTCTGTCCATCTGTTATTCCCATAGATAAGAATGATGTAATGTGACGTCATCAGAATCTCTCACCTCTCCAGTAAGCCGGAAGAGGATCTCTAGGGTGAGGTGTAATTTCCTCTCCGCCATCTTGTCCCTGTCCATATCCATCCTTCACGGGGCAATCAGGAGAATTCTCTTCTATAGAAGATCTTCACTGAGAGGATCCGATATTGTAGGGACGTGAATGGGGAGAAGATGGCGATGTAACATCATAAAGAATCCGCTGTAATAATACAACTACTGGAGATTATAAGGGGAAACATATAATGAGAACATTCTGGGGGAACATTATACTGTGGGGGGCAGAAAGGGGCCGAGGACCGAGGGCAGAAAGGGGCCGAGGACCGAGGGCAGAAAGGGGCCGAGGACCGAGGGCAGAAAGGGGCCGAGGACCGAGGGCAGAAAGGGGCCGAGGACCGAGGGCAGAAAGGGGCCGAGGACCGAGGGCAGAAAGGGGCCGAGGACCGAGGGCAGAAAGGGGCCGAGGACCGAGGGCAGAAAGGGGCCGAGGACCGAGGGCAGAAAGGGGCCGAGGACCGAGGGCAGAAAGGGGCCGAGGACCGAGGGCAGACAGGTTTCCTCACTTCCGGCCTCTCATTGTTGGGGCGATTGTATCTATCAGAGGAAAAGGAACAAAAACCTCACGATTCATAGAAATCAGCGAGAGAAAAACACCAAGAAAGTCTCAGAGCTGAAGGGGTTAATGCCGCCTGAGCCCAGTAATGGGGAACCTCCACACACCTCCACCTGCAGAGCCGCACACTAGATATATAATACCCTGCACCTACCTCCACCTGCAGAGCCGCACACTAGATATATAATACCCTGCACCTACCTCCACCTGCAGAGCCGCACACTAGATATATAATACCCTGCACCTACCTCCACCTGCAGAGCCGCACACTAGATATATAATACCCTGCACCTACCTCCACCTGCAGAGCCGCACACTAGATATATAATACCCTGCACCTACCTCCACCTGCAGAGCCGCACACTAGATATATAATACCCTGCACCTACCTCCACCTGCAGAGCCGCACACTAGATATATAATACCCTGCACCTACCTCCACCTGCAGAGCCGCACACTAGATATATAATACCCTGCACCTACCTCCACCTGCAGAGCCGCACACTAGATATATAATACCCTGCACCTACCTCCACCTGCAGAGCCGCACACTAGATATATAATACCCTGCACCTGCCTCCACCTGCAGAGCCGCACACTAGATATATAATACCCTGCACCTACCTCCACCTGCAGAGCCGTACACTAGATATATAATACCTTGCACCTACCTCCACCTGCAGAGCCGCACACTAGATATATAATACCCTGCACCTACCTCCACCTGCAGAGCCGCACACTAGATATATAATACCCTGCACCTACCTCCACCTGCAGAGCCGCACACTAGATATATAATACCCTGCACCTACCTCCACCTGCAGAGCCGCACACTAGATATATAATACCCTGCACCTACCTCCACCTGCAGAGCCGCACACTAGATATATAATACCCTGCACCTACCTCCACCTGCAGAGCCGCACACTAGATATATAATACCCTGCACCTACCTCCACCTGCAGAGCCGCACACTAGATATATAATACCCTGCACCTACCTCCACCTGCAGAGCCGCACACTAGATATATAATACCCTGCACCTACCTCCACCTGCAGAGCCGCACACTAGATATATAATACCCTGCACCTACCTCCACCTGCAGAGCCGCACACTAGATATATAATACCCTGCACCTACCTCCACCTGCAGAGCCGCACACTAGATATATAATACCCTGCACCTACCTCCACCTGCAGAGCCGCACACTAGATATATAATACCCTGCACCTACCTCCACCTGCAGAGCCGCACACTAGATATATAATACCCTGCACCTACCTCCACCTGCAGAGCCGCACACTAGATATATAATACCCTGCACCTACCTCCACCTGCAGAGCCGCACACTAGATATATAATACCCTGCACCTACCTCCACCTGCAGAGCCGCACACTAGATATATGGTAGAGGCTAGATCGGAGTTGATTTTTTGAGGTGGGAGGAGTGATTTCATGAAATCATGATGTCACCGGAAGGGGCGGGGCCTCCTCAGTGCTGTGCTGATCTGTGGGCGGGAAGCAGCAGTGCTCAGGCTTCTCTGTGTGTGCAGAGCGGACGGTTGCGTCTAGATCAGAGTTGATGTTTTGTGCTCCTCTGATCTAGCTGCTTCAGTAGTGAGCCGGCTATATCGGAGTTGATTTTTTGAGGCCTCATTTTTTCCACTCTGATTTAGCCGGTTCAGTGCTGAAGTGTCTAGATCGGAGTTGATTTCTTGAGGCCTCGCTGCAGTCACATGTAGAAACAAGGAGGACAGGACGGAGTGTATTGCAATATAAACAATTTATTATCACAGAACTGGCACAGGAAAGGATAAGCGGCAATATCAAAGACATGTGTGTGACAAAAGTTGTATGAAAGATGTTACAACATGCAGAATAATTACAATGGGCCACCACATAGATATTAAACAAACATAGTTGGCTGTTAAAATGACAGCAACAATTATATGTTATAACAGATACACATATGCAGATTACGGACAGATGTGAAAAAACGGAGGAAAAGATTTTTTTTTTTTATCATAAGCACAGATTACGTGCCCCCCATTTAATCATACATCCATGTCATAACCATAATGCCCATAGCATATGTAAAAATAGAAACCCATGTGCACATGGAAAATTCAAAATACGTAATGTAATAAAACAATTACATGTGAGTTAACATGGCGTCGGTATCACATATATTCCATGATAGCACAAGCGAATGCTGTATTAGGCATAAAGTAGCATATGCATAGTAAACACAGGTGGCAATCACATTGAGCCTATGTCAGGCATATAATGAAACAACAATGGGCGCAAAACCCAAATAGGAAGCATACCCATAAGGCACACACAGCCAGTGAACGGCAGCAAAGAGGTCCCCCTGGAGACCCCGACGTATACGTTTCACGATCCAGTGAGTACGATCATTTCATCAGGGGGATGACCACGCTGTGAGTAAGACATGCTTTTAAGCATGGCGCCATACCTCCCTGGTCACTCCCCCCGCAGCGTCAGAGCAGACCGCATCATGGGAAGTCCCGGGCCCGGAATCGCCGGCAATCAACGCCCATCAAGATGGTTTGCGCATGCGCGGAGATGAGGACGTCACTCATAAACCCGCGCATGCGCAGAGGCGATTAAAGATGCCGAGGAGACCGGCTGTAACCCGGAAATGCGGCTGTCAGACGCGGAGGGGAGGGACCAGGGAGGGGGCAGGAGAGAAAAGAGTAACATGGATCACATGGGAGGAAATTGCAGTATAAACAATCCTGTAGTCCTTAGTATAAGTCCAGATCCGTGATCGCAGATATGAAGGGTGTAAGAGATTGCCATGCAGAAGTACTCAGCGCTCCTAAGGAAGTGCCAGAAGAAATTTATAACTAGAATAAAAACAAAATTGTAAATAATTAAAAACGAGGCACTTGGAACCAGGGAGACAGGAAAAAACATAGAGACAATACATTGTCACAGAAACGGTGCAAAGCTAAGATGTTCATTTAACCCCCTAGGGGACATTGTTCCCAAGATGTAAATCCAGCGGGTTTCACGTTGTGCTAGAATTTTACGTACATTCCCTCCACGAGCACCCCCATGAATAACATCTATACCCCTAACAAGCAGGGATTTAGGATCACAAGCATGAAAAGCATGAAAGTGACGTGGGAGGGTCTTGAGGCTGGAAATGTCAACCGCCGTCCGGGCCGCAGCAATGTCCCTCACATGTTCCCTCACGCGTTTGCGTAACTCTCTGCTGGTGAGGCCAACATATATCATGCGGCACCCACAAGTGGCATAATAAACCACATTGCTGGTGCCGCACGATACATAATGTTGAATATCGTAAGTACGGGCCCCATCAGCAGAGGTGAAGGATGAACTGCGAAGGACATTGCTGCAGGCCAGACAGTGGCCGCAGGGAAAACAGCCCTTAAGGGGGCTACCAAGGTCCAAAAAGGAACTGGGCTGGCGTGGAATGTAATGACTCCGGACTAAAATGTCACGGAGATTACGTGACCTACGAGATGTCAAAAGTGGATAATCAGATAATAAATTACGGAGGATAGGGTCTGATTGAAGGACCCCCCAATGCCTGCTAAGGATGGTTCGCATATTATTCCATTCATGATTGAATGTAGAGATGAACCTGATTGGACCGGGATTAGAAGAGATACCAGACTTAGCCGCCCCACCATAAAGCAAGGTAGAACGAGGGGTATGTTTTGCCCGTAAATAAGCCCTTTTGATGCTCCTATTACTATAACCCCGCTCTTGAAACCGAATTGTAAGGTCCGCCGCTTGCTCCTCAAACTTAAGGTCAGAGGAGCAGATGCGCCTCATGCGCAAAAATTGGCCCGTCGGGATGGCTCGAATAGTAGATCGATCATGGGAAGACGAGGCATGAAGCAAGGAGTTGACCGAAGTTGTTTTACGGAAAACATCTGTCTGGATAACCTGATTACCGTCAATCTCAATGTCAATATCAAGGAAATCCAGACGTCTTGCATCACTCCTATAGGTTAGTTTGATGTTACAGGAGTTCATGCCCAGTCCGCCCATGAATTCGTCAAGTTGCTCCGCCTTGCCCGCCCACAAAATAAACAAATCATCAATATATCGCAACCAGCACTGCACATGGGCATCGGCCGGCCCGCCCCCGTCGCACAGCAAACCCCTCTCCCAGTAACCTAGGAAGAGGTTTGCGTACGAAGGCGCGCAGGCCGCGCCCATGGCAGTGCCGCGCTGCTGCAAATAATAATTATCTTTAAATAAAAAGAAATTGTGGGTAAGGACAAAGCGGAGCAACTCAAGGATCAAATCACACATCGAGCCATCCCGACCAGAGGCCAACAAAAAATACTTGGTGGCCTCCAGTCCATCCTCATGGCAAATGCAGGTGTAGAGGGACTCAACATCTGCAGTAACAAGCAGTGTCCCTTCATCCACAGAGATGCCGTCGATCCTCCTGAGAACGTCCGTAGTGTCACGGACATATGAGGGGAGTGTTTCTACCAGAGGTTTTAAATAATAGTCGATGAATCGACATGTTGGCTCACACAACCCCTCAATGCCGGACACAATAGGACGGCCAGGAGGACAGAGGGCATCTTTGTGGATTTTAGGCAGTAGATAGAAAGTAGATATCTTAGGGAAACGTACTGTGAGTCCCTCTACAACCTGCTTACTAATGATGCCATCATCACATGCCTTGCCCAGGATGGACTGGAGTTGGGCGGAGAAGGTCAGAGCGGGGTTATAGTGGAGACGATGGTAAGTGGCCTTATCGCGTAGCTGGCGAAATGCCTCCCTCTCGTACATAATAGTGGGCCAGATCACGATGTTTCCCCCCTTGTCCGCGGGCTTAATAACAACATCATCCATCCTGTCCAGGGATTCAATCGCCAATCTATCTTGATGTGTAAGATTATCATGGCGACGTCGCCTGGACAGTTGTTGTTTTTGGTCACCTCATTTTATCCACTCCGTTCTAGCTGCTTCACCAGTGAGGTGTCTAGATCAGAGTGGATTTTTTGATGATCTCTGTGATCTTTTCTCCATACAACACAGTTCAGTTTCTCCAGCAGGGGCTGGAATCAGATTTATAATTGGAATGATTTCATGTTTTTATTTATTAGATGCTCACACTGTTATATTTATTATTTTTTTCCAAAGGGCAAATTTTTATTTTCATTATTATTATAACTTACATTTTATTATTGCTTTTTACAATATAAATAATTCCACACAGCGCTGATTGTTCAGTTTTGCTGGAATTTTAATTTTACCGTATTTCCACAAGTCGTGGCCGCAGGACTGACATTGAAAGAGTGGGCGGAGCCTCACAAGGAAAAACGGAACCGCGCAGCTGACAGTCTTCATAACTTACCATATTGGATCAGAGTGGATTTTTTGAGGATCTCTCTGTAGCCTTCATTATGTACATTTGGTACTGAGGTGACTGAAATTCAGTTTTTTGAAGAGTGGGAGGAGCCTCACGGCGAAAAACGTAACAGAGCGCAACCAAGAAAGTGGTTATAATTTCACACATTGTGTCGTAGTGGATTTTTTGAGGACCTCATTTTAGCCACTCCGTTCTAGCTGCTTCAGTAGTGAGCCGTCTATATCAGAGTGGATTTTTTGAGGACCTCATTTTAGCCACTACATTATGTACATTTGGTACTGAGGTGACTGCAATGGATTTTTTCGAAGAGTGGGAGGAGCCTCAAAGCAAAAAGCGTAACAGTGCGCAGCTGAAAGTCCTCATAATATCCACATTGTGTCGTAGTGGATTTTTTGAGGACCTCAAAAAAGCCACTCCGTTCTAGCTGCTTCAGTAGTGAGCCGTCTATATCAGAGTGGATTTTTTGAGGACCTCATTTTAGCCACTACATTAGGTACATTTGGTACTGAGGTGACTGCAATGGATTTTTTCGAAGAGTGGGAGGAGCCTCAAAGCAAAAACCGTAACAGAGCGCAGCTGAAAGTCCTCATAATATCCACATTGTGTCGTAGTGGATTTTTTGAGGACCTCAAAAAAGCCACTCCGTTCTAGCTGCTTCAGTAGTGAGCCGTCTATATCAGAGTGGATTTTTTGAGGACCTCATTTTAGCCACTACATTATGTACATTTGGTACTGAGGTGACTGCAATGGATTTTTTCGAAGCGTGGGAGGAGCCTCAAAGCAAAAAGCGTAACAGTGCGCAGCTGAAAGTCCTCATAATATCCACATTGTGTCATAGTGGATTTTTTGAGGACCTCAAAAAAGCCACTCCGTTCTAGCTGCGTCAGTAGTGAGCCGTCTATATCAGAGTGGATTTTTTGAGGACCTCATTTTAGCCACTACATTATGTACATTTGGTACTGAGGTGACTGCAATGGATTTTTTCGAAGAGTGGGAGGAGCCTCAAAGCAAAAAGCGTAACAGAGCGCAGCTGAAAGTCCTCCTAATATCCACATTGTGTCGTAGTGGATTTTTTGAGGACCTCAAAAAAGCCACTCCGTTCTAGCTGCTTCAGTAGTGAGCCGTCTATATCAGAGTGGATTTTTTGAGGACCTCATTTTAGCCACTACATTATGTACATTTGGTACTGAGGTGACTGCAATGGATTTTTTCGAAGAGTGGGAGGAGCCTCAAAGCAAAAAGCGTAACAGAGCGCAGCTGAAAGTCCTCATAATATCCACATTGTGTCGTAGTGGATTTTTTGAGGACCTCAAAAAAGCCACTCCGTTCTAGCTGCTTCAGTAGTGAGCCGTCTATATCAGAGTGGATTTTTTGAGGACCTCATTTTAGCCACTACATTATGTACATTTGGTACTGAGGTGACTGCAATGGATTTTTTCGAAGCGTAGGAGGAGCCTCAAAGCAAAAAGCGTAACAGTGCGCAGCTGAAAGTCCTCATAATATCCACATTGTGTCGTAGTGGATTTTTTGAGGACCTCAAAAAAGCCACTCCGTTCTAGCTGCTTCAGTAGTGAGCCGTCTATATCAGAGTGGATTTTTTGAGGACCTCATTTTAGCCACTACATTATGTACATTTGGTACTGAGGTGACTGCAATGGATTTTTTCGAAGCGTGGGAGGAGCCTCAAAGCAAAAAGCGTAACAGTGCGCAGCTGAAAGTCCTCATAATATCCACATTGTGTCGTAGTGGATTTTTTGAGGACCTCAAAAAAGCCACTCCGTTCTAGCTGCTTCAGTAGTGAGCCGTCTATATCAGAGTGGATTTTTTGAGGACCTCATTTTAGCCACTACATTATGTACATTTGGTACTGAGGTGACTGCAATGGATTTTTTCGAAGAGTGGGAGGAGCCTCAAAGCAAAAAGCGTAACAGAGCGCAGCTGAAAGTCCTCATAATATCCACATTGTGTCGTAGTGGATTTTTTGAGGACCTCAAAAAAGCCACTCCGTTCTAGCTGCTTCAGTAGTGAGCCGTCTATATCAGAGTGGATTTTTTGAGGACCTCATTTTAGCCACTACATTATGTACATTTGGTACTGAGGTGACTGCAATGGATTTTTTCGAAGAGTGGGAGGAGCCTCAAAGCAAAAAGCGTAACAGTGCGCAGCTAAAAGTCCTCCTAATATCCACATTGTGTCGTAGTGGATTTTTTGAGGACCTCAAAAAAGCCACTCCGTTCTAGCTGCTTCAGTAGTGAGCCGTCTATATCAGAGTGGATTTTTTGAGGACCTCATTTTAGCCACTACATTATGTACATTTGGTACTGAGGTGACTGCAATGGATTTTTTCGAAGAGTGGGAGGAGCCTCAAAGCAAAAAGCGTAACAGAGCGCAGCTGAAAGTCCTCATAATATCCACATTGTGTCGTAGTGGATTTTTTGAGGACCTCAAAAAAGCCACTCCGTTCTAGCTGCTTCAGTAGTGAGCCGTCTATATCAGAGTGGATTTTTTGAGGACCTCATTTTAGCCACTACATTAGGTACATTTGGTACTGAGGTGACTGCAATGGATTTTTTCGAAGAGTGGGAGGAGCCTCAAAGCAAAAAGCGTAACAGTGCGCAGCTAAAAGTCCTCCTAATATCCACATTGTGTCGTAGTGGATTTTTTGAGGACCTCAAAAAAGCCACTCCGTTCTAGCTGCTTCAGTAGTGAGCCGTCTATATCATAGTGGATTTTTTGAGGACCTCATTTTAGCCACTACATTATGTACATTTGGTACTGAGGTGACTGCAATGGATTTTTTCGAAGAGTGGGAGGAGCCTCAAAGCAAAAAGCGTAACAGAGCGCAGCTGAAAGTCCTCATAATATCCACATTGTGTCGTAGTGGATTTTTTGAGGACCTCAAAAAAGCCACTCCGTTCTAGCTGCTTCAGTAGTGAGCCGTCTATATCAGAGTGGATTTTTTGAGGACCTCATTTTAGCCACTACATTAGGTACATTTGGTACTGAGGTGACTGCAATGGATTTTTTCGAAGAGTGGGAGGAGCCTCAAAGCAAAAAGCGTAACAGAGCGCAGCTGAAAGTCCTCATAATATCCACATTGTGTCGTAGTGGATTTTTTGAGGACCTCAAAAAAGCCACTCCGTTCTAGCTGCTTCAGTAGTGAGCCGTCTATATCAGAGTGGATTTTTTGAGGACCTCATTTTAGCCACTACATTATGTACATTTGGTACTGAGGTGACTGCAATGGATTTTTTCGAAGAGTGGGAGGAGCCTCAAAGCAAAAAGCGTAACAGAGCGCAGCTGAAAGTCCTCATAATATCCACATTGTGTCGTAGTGGATTTTTTGAGGACCTCAAAAAAGCCACTCCGTTCTAGCTGCTTCAGTAGTGAGCCGTCTATATCAGAGTGGATTTTTTGAGGACCTCATTTTAGCCACTACATTAGGTACATTTGGTACTGAGGTGACTGCAATGGATTTTTTCGAAGAGTGGGAGGAGCCTCAAAGCAAAAAGCGTAACAGTGCGCAGCTAAAAGTCCTCCTAATATCCACATTGTGTCGTAGTGGATTTTTTGAGGACCTCAAAAAAGCCACTCCGTTCTAGCTGCTTCAGTAGTGAGCCGTCTATATCAGAGTGGATTTTTTGAGGACCTCATTTTAGCCACTACATTATGTACATTTGGTACTGAGGTGACTGCAATGGATTTTTTCGAAGAGTGGGAGGAGCCTCAAAGCAAAAAGCGTAACAGAGCGCAGCTGAAAGTCCTCATAATATCCACATTGTGTCGTAGTGGATTTTTTGAGGACCTCAAAAAAGCCACTCCGTTCTAGCTGCTTCAGTAGTGAGCCGTCTATATCAGAGTGGATTTTTTGAGGACCTCATTTTAGCCACTACATTAGGTACATTTGGTACTGAGGTGACTGCAATGGATTTTTTCGAAGAGTGGGAGGAGCCTCAAAGCAAAAAGCGTAACAGAGCGCAGCTGAAAGTCCTCATAATATCCACATTGTGTCGTAGTGGATTTTTTGAGGACCTCAAAAAAGCCACTCCGTTCTAGCTGCTTCAGTAGTGAGCCGTCTATATCAGAGTGGATTTTTTGAGGACCTCATTTTAGCCACTACATTATGTACATTTGGTACTGAGGTGACTGCAATGGATTTTTTCGAAGAGTGGGAGGAGCCTCAAAGCAAAAAGCGTAACAGTGCGCAGCTGAAAGTCCTCCTAATATCCACATTGTGTCGTAGTGGATTTTTTGAGGACCTCAAAAAAGCCACTCCGTTCTAGCTGCTTCAGTAGTGAGCCGTCTATATCAGAGTGGATTTTTTGAGGACCTCATTTTAGCCACTACATTATGTACATTTGGTACTGAGGTGACTGCAATGGATTTTTTCGAAGAGTGGGAGGAGCCTCAAAGCAAAAAGCGTAACAGAGCGCAGCTGAAAGTCCTCATAATATCCACATTGTGTCGTAGTGGATTTTTTGAGGACCTCAAAAAAGCCACTCCGTTCTAGCTGCTTCAGTAGTGAGCCGTCTATATCAGAGTGGATTTTTTGAGGACCTCATTTTAGCCACTACATTAGGTACATTTGGTACTGAGGTGACTGCAATGGATTTTTTCGAAGAGTGGGAGGAGCCTCAAAGCAAAAAGCGTAACAGAGCTGTGAGGTAAATCCGGAGATATGACGATAAATCATGATATTCAAGTATGTCAGGAAGCCCTCTCCTGGTGTCACCCCCCCTTTCCTTCACACAACTGGGTACTATAGGAGGTTTGTTCCATGCTATAGTAGCCTGGCAAAGCCCTTGACGGACCTCACCAAGAAGAAGCTGCCCTCTGCAGTCGATTGGACAATGGACTGCGAGACAGCCTTCCGGGCCCTAAAGGACGCCCTGTCCAGCCCGCCCGTGCTACAGGCAGCCGACTTCACGCGGCCGTTTGTAGTACAGACCGACGCCAGTGACTTCGGCCTCGGTGCGGTGCTCAGCCAGGTGGACTCTGCGAGCCAAGAGCACCCAGTCTTGTACCTGAGCAGGAAGCTGTTACCAAGGGAAGTTGCCTATTCCACGATGGAGAAGGAGTGCCTGGCCATAGTGTGGGCCCTGCAGCGTCTGCAACCCTATCTATACGGGCGCCACTTCATCGTGGAGACGGACCACAATCCCCTCAGCTGGTTGCACACCGTCTCTGGGACGAATGGGCGATTGTTGCGATGGAGCCTTGCGCTCCAGCAATACAACTTCACCATTCGCCACAAAAGGGGCCGTGACCACGGTAACGCAGACGGGCTGTCCCGACAAGGAGAGGTCGCGGACGGGCGCACGGGGGAACACCGGAGTGTGCTGCCCCCTAGCGCCCTCAAAAGGGGGGAGGTGTGAGGTAAATCCGGAGATATGACGATAAATCATGATATTCAAGTATGTCAGGAAGCCCTCTCCTGGTGTCACCCCCCCTTTCCTTCACACAACTGGTTTAGCAACAAATCCCATGGCCATGTCCTGTGATATGGAAATTAGGTGGCTTTAGGACAATGGACACAGGATGACTCCCTGCCGTCACCCTGTAGTAGGAGCTGCTAGCTAGTTAGCAAGGCTATGGAAATAGCCAGACAGAACGACTCCAGTAAAAAATGGTTCATATCTCGCAAGCCATATTTCCGATAAATATGGCAACCATAAAAATGGTGTCTCCGCATGTGGACGATGCCGGCACCCCCTTTTTATGGGAGCAGGACATTGGGAAATGCCCCAGGCGTGATATCAGCCAATGGGGAACTGGCAGACAGGTCATGAGTCCCCTCGTTCTGTAGCTAAATTCATAACTGTCACAATGAGAGCATTGGCGTCTGCCTACGACGCTCCCAGGCAAAGTTATGGCCAATATCCCCTTTGCTGGATAATTCTGATCCATGCAGGGGGAGTGGCAGTGCTTCCCTGTGAGGTCACTAAGGTAGGAGGGGACCTGGATTGCCCAGGTTGATAACCCTACTTCGGCCATTTTCCAGTGTTCTTCTGCTCGGGGGCCTGGTTGGGAAAGACCTGTGAGGGAGTTCCTGGAAACCTGGTCTACAGCGCCCCCCTGTGGCCAGACGCAACAAGGTAACTGCTGGAACTGTGTATGCCTGTTTGTAACCCATGCTTTGATTGTAACTGTACTCTGACATATGTATATTCTGTAGATTCCCTATTGTATATATTGTAGTTTCTAGTGTGCTTTAGGCTGATTAAATTATATAATTAATCTTGGGCTGTTCTGTTATCTCGGTCTTGAATCCCACGTCTGTGTGTTCGGCTAATAGTTACCGTGAAGCGGTTGGTGGCAGCGAGTTTGTGCCAAGGATTATTGTGGGGAGGCCAGTGAGATTCGGGGAGATTTTATATATTCCGCCCGCGGAGGTCGGGGGAATATATACCCTACTCTCACCGGGGACCCTTCAATAATCGGCATAAGTAGTATAGCGGCCTCCTTGCTTATTGTCGGGCAATTCCATAATTGGCCTGACTATAAGAGGGGCGCTAGAGAGCGCGTCACGTGCTCTGTCTGTCGGTCGGGAGGTATAAAGGAGGGGTGACCCCCACTTGTTACCCCCCGATTGTGACGTACTGGTAGCCAGCGCGGGGGATTTCTGAGTGACCCCCCGGTGGTTTGTGACATATTGGTGGCATAGCGGTGGGATCGAGATAATAGTGTGTGTGAGTGTGAGACCCATACTCCCAGACACTAAAGACTGCCTGCAGCAGCTGTGGCTGCTGGGGTCTTCAGACTAGCTCAACACTAGAGTGTCAGAGTGCAGATACTGTAAGGTGTGTGGAGGCATCAGGTGTCAGTTCTGTGTCAGTGACCAAAAGTCTGCAAGAATGGCTGATGGCACCAGGAGCAGAGCTATGCAACTGGCCAATGCTAAGGCAGGAGCCGAAGAGAGGGAGGACGGTGCTGTGGACAGCAATGAGGAGGTTGCCCACGAGTCCTCCAGGAGCTCGACGCCAGAAAACCGTTCTGCCGAGGACATTGCGCAACCTGGCACTGCTGGACAAGATGAGGAGGAGCTCACCCAAGGTTCCTCAACGAGCCAGATGCCAGCCCTCCGCTCTGAAAGGGACAGTGAATCGCCTAGCTCTGCAGCGTGCCGCAGATCACCACGTGCCATTCCACCGAGCCTGGGAGGCTCGGATAGCCTTCTTCAAATGGCTATGGCCCTTCTCCAGGCTGGAGACCAGAAGGGCTACAAGGAACTCCTGGCAGAGCGCAGGGCAGAGCGGCAGGCAGCGCGTGACGCTGAGGCTGCGGAGCGGCACGCAGAGCGTGAGGCTGCGGAGCGAGAGCGGCAGGCAGCGCGTGAAGAGCGAGAGCGACAGGCAGACCGTGACTACCAGCTGCAGCTAGCTCAGCTCCGGCCCTCATCAGCCACATGTGACCTTCGAGACACCAAACTTCCAAAGGTCCGTGTTGAGGACTTCCCAGTGCTGGAGAAGGATGGAGACTTGGACTCTTTCTTGACTGCTTTTGAACGGACTTGCTTGCAGCACCATCTGGACAAGGACCAGTGGGCCAAATACCTGACCCCCCGTTTAAGGGGTAAGGCCCTGGATGTCCTTGGGGACTTGCCTGCTGAGGCAGATCAGGGCTACGACACCATCAAGCGGGCCCTGATCCAACAGTACAACCTCACTCCAGAGTCCTACCGCAAGAAGTTCCGGAGCCTACAGAAGGGACCAAAGGACTCCTGGGCTGACCACCGGCGGGCACTTGCCCGAGCTGCCGACCACTGGACCCAAGGCCTGCAGCTTTCCACCGGACCGGAGATCCTGGACTTGTTCATCACGGAGCAACTCTTGTGGAACTGCCCTGAGGATCTCCGCCAGTTCATCCGAGACCAGAAGCCAAAGGGGTCCCCGGCTACAGCTGCCCTTGCCGATGACTACACCAACAACCGGGCCCCTGAGGCCAGGAGAGCGGCCACCAGCAGCACCTGGAGAGGGGGTAAGATGAATTCTGCGACTGCCCCACCTGCCCCTAGACTGCAGGGGGTGTCCCCCTCAACTCCCCTCTCCAGGCCCGTGGCGGAACCAAGACGGTGCCACCAGTGCAACCTACCTGGACACTTCAAGGCCATGTGCCCTCAGCGTCCCAAGGCCCCGGCTCCGTCCCCGTCCCAAGGGCCGCCCAAGGTGTATTGTGTGGGTGGGGGTGGTGGTAGGTCCCTGGACAGCTTCCAACCTGTCACCGTCGGCCGGTCTGTGACCATAGGACTGCGAGACAGCGCCTCGGAGGTGACTCTGGTGCGGCCTGAGATGGTGTCCCCCCAAGACTTGATCCCTGGAAAAACCCTCGCTGTCTCCGGGATTGGAGGCACTGACCCGGCGCTGCCTGTTGCTGACATTTATGTGGACTGGGGCGCAGGGCGAGGGGTGAGGGAGGTGGGGGTAACTGATCGGATCCCTGCAAACGTGCTACTTGGGACAGATTTGGGGCAGATAACCTCCCAGTTTGGGCCCCAACCAAGGGCTGAACCTTCAGCCCGTACTGACATGCCTCCGGACAATGTTAATGTGTTATCTATGAATGATGTAAGGGAGGAGGGAGTGAACTCTGATATTTCTGCTTGCATAGACACCATAGACACACACTCAGCTGCAGCTGTGACAGGGGAGGGGGTCAGAGAAAGGTGTGACAATGCCTCTACAAGTAACCAGCCTGTGAGCTGGGATCTGTTGCCCTCTGCAGGGATAAGCAGAGAGCAGGGTGCTGCAGGGGGAGGACCAGTGTGTGGGGTGGGGGCTACCACAGCAAATGTGGGGTCCCCAGAGATTTCACAGCGGGGTTCTGTTGCTGCAGGAGGGGAACAGGCAGGTGAGATTGGGGCCGGTCCAGGAGCGGAAGTGCTCCCAGGTAAGATCTCGGTGCATGGTTCCCCCACAACCGGGGTGTCAGGAAGCCAGGTAGGTCTGCCTGAACCGGCGACTTGGTCAGGAACGGAGGAGGAGCAGGCACGACCCACGGTCGCAGCGGCTGTGGCCGCTGTCACCCGCAGTGGGAGTGCTGGGAGCCAAGGGGCCTCCCGGAGGTCCGATAGCTCTTCCCCTTCTGACCAAGTGGCAGCCGAGTCAGGTGGAGGCCAGGACACAGGTCCCGGGGTACTGACTGAAGATGTGACAGTCTCGTCGATTCTGGCCACATCTAGTCAGGGGTTTCAGGCAGCGTTAGAAGCTGACGACAGCCTGAAAGCTCTTAAGGAGCAGGCGGCACAGCCTCCCTCGGACTCGGACCCGGAGCGAGTGGTCTGGGACCAAGGACGGCTGTACCGGGCCACGGTCCAGCAGGGTTCACCGGAGGCGTGGCCCAGGGACCGACAGTTGGTGGTACCCTATCCGTTCCGGACGGAGTTGTTGCGGATCGCACATGAGATTCCGATGGCCGGACACCTAGGGATCGCTAAGACCAAGGCCAGGTTAAACCAGCATTTCTACTGGCCAAAAATGGGGGCCGATGTGGCTGCCTACTGCCGTTCGTGTGAAACCTGTCAGAGAGTGGGGAAGGCGGGGCCACGCCCCAAAGCCCCACTGGTATCTCTGCCCATCATCGATGAGCCTTTCAGGAGGGTGGCTGTGGATCTGGTCGGCCCGCTGGCCATCCCCAGCAGCTCCGGGAAACGCTTCATACTGACGGTAGTGGACTATGCCACCCGGTACCCAGAAGCAGTGGCCTTGTCGTCCATTCGGGCTGACAAGGTGGCCACCGCATTGCTGGAGATTTTCTCCCGAGTGGGTTTTCCCCAGGAAATGCTCACTGACCGGGGGACCCAATTCATGTCCCAGCTGATGGAGGCCCTCTGTAAGCAAGTCCAGGTGCGACATCTGGTGGCCAGCCCGTACCATCCACAGACTAATGGCCTGTGCGAGCGGTTCAATGGCACCTTAAAGCAGATGCTTAAGATGTTGGTCGACTCCCATGGGCGTGACTGGGAGCGGTATCTCCCACACCTGTTATTTGCTTACCGGGAGGTTCCACAGGCCTCAACAGGATTCTCACCGTTTGAGCTCCTGTACGGGCGACGTGTGCGGGGCCCCCTGGCTCTGGTGAAAGAGGCTTGGGAAGGGGATTTGGCCACCCCTGGAGTGTCGGTTATCGAGTATGTCATGCGCTTCCGGGACAAAATGCAGGCCTTGACGCAACTGGTACACGACAATATGGCTCAAGCCCAGGCCGATCAGAAGCGTTGGTACGACCAGAACGCTTGTGAGAGGACCTACCACGTGGGTCAAAAGGTGTGGGTACTGGTCCCCGTACCACAGGACAAGCTTCAGGCAGCCTGGGAAGGCCCATACCTTGTGTACCAGCAGCTCAACCCTGTAACGTACCTGGTCACCCTGGACCCTGCCCGTGGAAGGCGGAAGCCCTTCCATGTGAACATGATGAAGGCACATCATGAGCGGGAGGCATGTGCGCTCCCCGTGTGCAACCTGCCCGAGGAGGGAGAAGCGGAAACCCTCTTGGATATGCTAGCCCAGGTTAGGGCAGGCGGATCCATTGAGGATGTGGAGGTTGGCCACCAGCTCTTGAAGGACCAACGGTCCCAGCTGTGGGCCACCCTACACCCCTTCCGGGGGTTGTTTACCAACCAGCCCGGAAGGACTGACTTGGCTGTCCATCACGTGGACACTGGGGATCATCCCCCGATCCGGCGTTCAGCATATCGGGTCTCCCTGGAGGTGCAGCAACACATGCGCCAGGAGATTGACGAGATGCTGAAGCTGGGGGTGATCCAGGCATCCAACAGCGCTTGGGCCTCGCCTGTAGTCCTCGTCCCTAAGAAGGACCGAACCACTCGGTTCTGCGTGGACTACAGGGGGCTCAATGCGGTCACGGTCGCCGATGCGTACCCAATGCCACGCATCGATGACCTGCTCGATCAGTTGGCCGGGGCTCAGTACCTGACCATCATGGATCTGAGCCGGGGATATTGGCAGATCCCCCTGACTCGCAAGGCCAGGGAACGCTCTGCCTTTATTACCCCATTTGGACTGTACGAGTCCACGGTGATGCCATTCGGGATGAGGAATGCCCCTGCCACTTTCCAGCGGATGGTCAACACCCTGCTCAAGGGACTTGAAGGGTACGCGGCCGCGTACCTAGATGACATTGCCGTCTTCAGTCCCACCTGGGAGGACCACCTAGAGCATCTAGCACAGGTGCTCAGGCGGATCCACCGGGCAGGTTTGACCATCAAGCCGGGAAAGTGTCAGCTGGCCATGAGCGAGGTCCAGTACCTCGGTCACCGGGTAGGTGGGAGAACACTGAAGCTCGAGCCTGAGAAAGTGGAAGCCATCGCATCCTGGCCCACCCCCAGGACCAAGAAGCAGGTGATGTCCTTCTTGGGGACCGCTGGGTACTATAGGAGGTTTGTTCCATGCTATAGTAGCCTGGCAAAGCCCTTGACGGACCTCACCAAGAAGAAGCTGCCCTCTGCAGTCGATTGGACAATGGACTGCGAGACAGCCTTCCGGGCCCTAAAGGACGCCCTGTCCAGCCCGCCCGTGCTACAGGCAGCCGACTTCACGCGGCCGTTTGTAGTACAGACCGACGCCAGTGACTTCGGCCTCGGTGCGGTGCTCAGCCAGGTGGACTCTGCGAGCCAAAAGCACCCAGTCTTGTACCTGAGCAGGAAGCTGTTACCAAGGGAAGTTGCCTATTCCACGATGGAGAAGGAGTGCCTGGCCATAGTGTGGGCCCTGCAGCGTCTGCAACCCTATCTATACGGGCGCCACTTCATCGTGGAGACGGACCACAATCCCCTCAGCTGGTTGCACACCGTCTCTGGGACGAATGGGCGATTGTTGCGATGGAGCCTTGCGCTCCAGCAATACAACTTCACCATTCGCCACAAAAGGGGCCGTGACCACGGTAACGCAGACGGGCTGTCCCGACAAGGAGAGGTCGCGGACGGGCGCACGGGGGAACACCGGAGTGTGCTGCCCCCTAGCGCCCTCAAAAGGGGGGAGGTGTGAGGTAAATCCGGAGATATGACGATAAATCATGATATTCAAGTATGTCAGGAAGCCCTCTCCTGGTGTCACCCCCCCTTTCCTTCACACAACTGGTTTAGCAACAAATCCCATGGCCATGTCCTGTGATATGGAAATTAGGTGGCTTTAGGACAATGGACACAGGATGACTCCCTGCCGTCACCCTGTAGTAGGAGCTGCTAGCTAGTTAGCAAGGCTATGGAAATAGCCAGACAGAACGACTCCAGTAAAAAATGGTTCATATCTCGCAAGCCATATTTCCGATAAATATGGCAACCATAAAAATGGTGTCTCCGCATGTGGACGATGCCGGCACCCCCTTTTTATGGGAGCAGGACATTGGGAAATGCCCCAGGCGTGATATCAGCCAATGGGGAACTGGCAGACAGGTCATGAGTCCCCTCGTTCTGTAGCTAAATTCATAACTGTCACAATGAGAGCATTGGCATCTGCCTACGACGCTCCCAGGCAAAGTTATGGCCAATATCCCCTTTGCTGGATAATTCTGATCCATGCAGGGGGAGTGGCAGTGCTTCCCTGTGAGGTCACTAAGGTAGGAGGGGACCTGGATTGCCCAGGTTGATAACCCTACTTCGGCCATTTTCCAGTGTTCTTCTGCTCGGGGGCCTGGTTGGGAAAGACCTGTGAGGGAGTTCCTGGAAACCTGGTCTACAGCGCCCCCCTGTGGCCAGACGCAACAAGGTAACTGCTGGAACTGTGTATGCCTGTTTGTAACCCATGCTTTGATTGTAACTGTACTCTGACATATGTATATTCTGTAGATTCCCTATTGTATATATTGTAGTTTCTAGTGTGCTTTAGGCTGATTAAATTATATAATTAATCTTGGGCTGTTCTGTTATCTCGGTCTTGAATCCCACGTCTGTGTGTTCGGCTAATAGTTACCGTGAAGCGGTTGGTGGCAGCGAGTTTGTGCCAAGGATTATTGTGGGGAGGCCAGTGAGATTCGGGGAGATTTTATATATTCCGCCCGCGGAGGTCGGGGGAATATATACCCTACTCTCACCGGGGACCCTTCAATAATCGGCATAAGTAGTATAGCGGCCTCCTTGCTTATTGTCGGGCAATTCCATAATTGGCCTGACTATAAGAGGGGCGCTAGAGAGCGCGTCACGTGCTCTGTCTGTCGGTCGGGAGGTATAAAGGAGGGGTGACCCCCACTTGTTACCCCCCGATTGTGACGTACTGGTAGCCAGCGCGGGGGATTTCTGAGTGACCCCCCGGTGGTTTGTGACAAGAGCGCAGCTGAAAGTCCTCATAATATCCACATTGTGTCGTAGTGGATTTTTTGAGGACCTCAAAAAAGCCACTCCGTTCTAGCTGCTTCAGTAGTGAGCCGTCTATATCAGAGTGGATTTTTTGAGGACCTCATTTTAGCCACTACATTATGTACATTTGGTACTGAGGTGACTGCAATGGATTTTTTCGAAGAGTGGGAGGAGCCTCAAAGCAAAAAGCGTAACAGTGCGCAGCTGAAAGTCCTCCTAATATCCACATTGTGTCGTAGTGGATTTTTTGAGGACCTCAAAAAAGCCACTCCGTTCTAGCTGCTTCAGTAGTGAGCCGTCTATATCAGAGTGGATTTTTTGAGGACCTCATTTTAGCCACTACATTATGTACATTTGGTACTGAGGTGACTGCAATGGATTTTTTCGAAGCGTGGGAGGAGCCTCAAAGCAAAAAGCGTAACAGTGCGCAGCTGAAAGTCCTCATAATATCCACATTGTGTCGTAGTGGATTTTTTGAGGACCTCAAAAAAGCCACTCCGTTCTAGCTGCTTCAGTAGTGAGCCGTCTATATCAGAGTGGATTTTTTGAGGACCTCATTTTAGCCACTACATTATGTACATTTGGTACTGAGGTGACTGCAATGGATTTTTTCGAAGAGTGGGAGGAGCCTCAAAGCAAAAAGCGTAACAGAGCGCAGCTGAAAGTCCTCATAATATCCACATTGTGTCGTAGTGGATTTTTTGAGGACCTCAAAAAAGCCACTCCGTTCTAGCTGCTTCAGTAGTGAGCCGTCTATATCAGAGTGGATTTTTTGAGGACCTCATTTTAGCCACTACATTATGTACATTTGGTACTGAGGTGACTGCAATGGATTTTTTCGAAGAGTGGGAGGAGCCTCAAAGCAAAAAGCGTAACAGTGCGCAGCTAAAAGTCCTCCTAATATCCACATTGTGTCGTAGTGGATTTTTTGAGGACCTCAAAAAAGCCACTCCGTTCTAGCTGCTTCAGTAGTGAGCCGTCTATATCAGAGTGGATTTTTTGAGGACCTCATTTTAGCCACTACATTATGTACATTTGGTACTGAGGTGACTGCAATGGATTTTTTCGAAGAGTGGGAGGAGCCTCAAAGCAAAAAGCGTAACAGAGCGCAGCCAGGGCTGTATTTTGCCTTCGTGCTGCCCTAGGCACTTTAAGTGGTCGCGCCCCTTAGTGACAACGTAAAACTGAGTTTTCGCACACGACATCTGTTTAAGGCAGATCTACTCTGTAGCACACTTTAAAAAGTATCAATAAGAAACGAACCCCCCCCCCCAATGGGAATCACCACAGGCACATCAAAACATAGCATGAGTATAAAATATTCCCACCACACCGTCCCCACTTATATACTGTGACTGTGACACTGCCCCTAATAAACACCACACTGCCCTCCCTTATAAACTACTGTATATCCACCACACCTTTCTCGATTATGAAATATGATCTGTACATTGTGAGGAGGGAGCAGCATGATGTGAGGACAATGTCCCATGCATGCTGCCCCCTCCTCACAATATCCCATGCATGCTGCCCCCTCCTCACAATGTCCCATGCATGCTGCCCCCTCCTCACAATGTCCCATGCATGCTGCCCCCTCCTCACAATGTCCCATGCATGCTGCCCCCTCCTCACAATGTCCCATGCATGCTGCTCCCTCGTCACAATGTCCCATGCATGCTGCTCCCTCCTCACAATGTCCCATGAATGCTGCTCCCTCGTCACAATGTCCCATGCATGCTGCCCCCTCCTCAGTGTCCCATGCATGCTGCCCCCTTCTCACAATGTCCCATGCATGCTGCCCCCTCCTCACAATGTCCCATGCATGCTGTCCCTCTCCATGAGCTCCTAATGCTGCCTTCCTCTTTTCCATAATGAGACCTTCATGTTGCCCCACTCATGCTAAGACCACCACACTAACGCTTATGCTGAGACCCCCCCCCACACACACTACCCCACTCTTGATATTGACTCCCCTACATTGCTCCACTCCATACTGATCCCACACATGCTGCCCCTTCTTCACAATGAGCTCCCAATGCTGCCCCCTCTTATTCTGAGTCCTTACACTCCCCCCACCCAATCGATTTTGTCATTGCACTATCCCTCATCCCTTGTCCTCTGTCTCTAGCATTAGCCCCTCTCTCCCACTCCCCCAGCATCAGCCTCTCTCCCCCAGCATCAGCCTCTATCTTCCCTCAGCATCAGCCTCTCTTCCCCAGTCTCAGCCTCTGCCTCCCTCCAGCCTCTTCCCAGTCTCTGCCTCTGCCTCCCTCCAGCCTCCCCCCAGTCTCTGCCTCTGCCTCCCTCCAGCCTCCCCCAGTCTCAGCCTCTGCCTCCCTCCAGCCTCCCCACAGTCTCAGCCTCTGCCTCCCTCCAGTCTCAGCCTCTGCCTCCCTCCAACCTCCCCCCAGTCTCAGCCTCTGCCTCTCTCCAGTCTCAGCCTCTGCCTCCCTCCAGCCTCCCCCCAGTCTCAGCCTCTGCCTCTCTCCAGTCTCAGCCTCTGCCTCCCTCCAGTCTCAGCCTCAGCCTCCCTCCAGCCTCCCCCCAGTCTCTGCCTCCCTCCAGCCTCCCCCCAGTCTCTGCCTCCCTCCAGCCTCCCCCCAGTCTAAGCCTCAGCCTCCCTCCAGTCTCAGCCTCAGCCTCCCTCCAGCCTCCCCCAGTCTCAGCCTCAGTCTCCCTCCAGCCTCCCCCCAGTCTCAGCCTCCCTCCAGTCTCAGCCTCTGCCTCCCTCCAGCCTCCCCCCAGTCTCTGCCTCTGCCTCCCTCCAGCCTGCCCCCAGTCTCTGACTCTGCCTCCCTCCAGCCTCCCCCCAGTCTCTGCCTCTGCCTCCCTCCAGCCTCCCCCCAGTCTCAGCCTCTGCCTCTCTCCAGCCTCCCCCAGTCTCAGCCTCTGCCTCCCTCCAGCCTCCCCCCAGTCTCTGCCTCTGCCTCCCTCCAGCCCCCCCCCAGTCTCTGCCTCTGCCTCCCTCCAGCCTCCCCCAGTCTCAGCCTCTGCCTCCCTCCAGCCTCCCCACAGTCTCAGCCTCTGCCTCCCTCCAGTCTCAGCCTCTGCCTCCCTCCAGCCTCCCCCCAGTCTCAGCCTCTGCCTCTCTCCAGTCTCAGCCTCTGCCTCCCTCCAGCCTCCCCCCAGTCTCAGCCACTGCCTCCCTCCAGTCTCAGCCTCTGCCTCCCTCCAGCCTCCCCCCAGTCTCAGCCTCTGCCTCCCTCCAGCCTCCCCCCAGTCTCAGCCTCTGCCTCCCTCCAGCCTCCCCCCAGTCTCAGCCTCTGCCTCCCTCCAGTATCTGCCTTTGCCGCCTCCCCCCCCCGCATGCGCAGATCTCTGGTCTGCATTAGAGACACTCCCACGCTCCTTATGAATCCACTTACCTGCTCCAGTGCCCGCCGCCATCTTCCTGGCTCACGTGAGTATCCTCTTCTGACACCGGCTTCCATCACGGCGTCCTCCGCGGCGTCCTGCTGTGAGCTCTGCATGTGACGTCCACACAGCAGTGGACGCAGCACAGAGGAAGGAGCTGATTGGCGCGCGCCTGTGACCCCGGAAGTGCAGGCGCCGGCAGTTCCGGGGTCAATCAGCTCCCTGTGCTCGGCGGCCACAAAAAAAAAAATGTAAAAAAAAAAAAAAAAAAAATTTTTTTTTTTTTTTTTTTTTTTTTTTTTGCTGCCAGAAGGTGCCGCCCCTCACAATCTGCCGCCCTAGGCACCGGACCACGGGTGCCTAATGGTAAATACGGCCCTGAGCGCAGCTGAAAGTCCTCATAATATCCACATTGTGTCGTAGTGGATTTTTTGAGGACCTCAAAAAAGCCACTCCGTTCTAGCTGCTTCAGTAGTGAGCCGTCTATATCAGAGTGGATTTTTTGAGGACCTCATTTTAGCCACTACATTAGGTACATTTGGTACTGAGGTGACTGCAATGGATTTTTTCGAAGAGTGGGAGGAGCCTCAAAGCAAAAAGCGTAACAGTGCGCAGCTAAAAGTCCTCCTAATATCCACATTGTGTCGTAGTGGATTTTTTGAGGACCTCAAAAAAGCCACTCCGTTCTAGCTGCTTCAGTAGTGAGCCGTCTATATCAGAGTGGATTTTTTGAGGACCTCATTTTAGCCACTACATTATGTACATTTGGTACTGAGGTGACTGCAATGGATTTTTTCGAAGAGTGGGAGGAGCCTCAAAGCAAAAAGCGTAACAGAGCGCAGCTGAAAGTCCTCATAATATCCACATTGTGTCGTAGTGGATTTTTTGAGGACCTCAAAAAAGCCACTCCGTTCTAGCTGCTTCAGTAGTGAGCCGTCTATATCAGAGTGGATTTTTTGAGGACCTCATTTTAGCCACTACATTATGTACATTTGGTACTGAGGTGACTGCAATGGATTTTTTCGAAGAGTGGGAGGAGCCTCAAAGCAAAAAGCGTAACAGTGCGCAGCTGAAAGTCCTCCTAATATCCACATTGTGTCGTAGTGGATTTTTTGAGGACCTCAAAAAAGCCACTCCGTTCTAGCTGCTTCAGTAGTGAGCCGTCTATATCAGAGTGGATTTTTTGAGGACCTCATTTTAGCCACTACATTATGTACATTTGGTACTGAGGTGACTGCAATGGATTTTTTCGAAGAGTGGGAGGAGCCTCAAAGCAAAAAGCGTAACAGTGCGCAGCTGAAAGTCCTCCTAATATCCACATTGTGTCGTAGTGGATTTTTTGAGGACCTCAAAAAAGCCACTCCGTTCTAGCTGCTTCAGTAGTGAGCCGTCTATATCATAGTGGATTTTTTGAGGACCTCATTTTAGCCACTACATTATGTACATTTGGTACTGAGGTGACTGGAATGGAATTTTTCGAAGAGTGGGAGGAGCCTCAAAGCAAAAAGCGTAACAGAGCGCAGCTGAAAGTCCTCATAATATCCACATTGTGTCGTAGTGGATTTTTTGAGGACCTCAAAAAAGCCACTCCGTTCTAGCTGCTTCAGTAGTGAGCCGTCTATATCAGAGTGGATTTTTTGAGGACCTCATTTTAGCCACTACATTAGGTACATTTGGTACTGAGGTGACTGCAATGGATTTTTTCGAAGAGTGGGAGGAGCCTCAAAGCAAAAAGCGTAACAGAGCGCAGCTGAAAGTCCTCATAATATCCACATTGTGTCGTAGTGGATTTTTTGAGGACCTCAAAAAAGCCACTCCGTTCTAGCTGCTTCAGTAGTGAGCCGTCTATATCAGAGTGGATTTTTTGAGGACCTCATTTTAGCCACTACATTATGTACATTTGGTACTGAGGTGACTGCAATGGATTTTTTCGAAGAGTGGGAGGAGCCTCAAAGCAAAAAGCGTAACAGAGCGCAGCTGAAAGTCCTCATAATATCCACATTGTGTCGTAGTGGATTTTTTGAGGACCTCATTTTAGCCACTACATTATGTACATTTGGTACTGAGGTGACTGCAATGGATTTTTTCGAAGAGTGGGAGGAGCCTCAAAGCAAAAAGCGTAACAGAGCGCAGCTGAAAGTCCTCATAATATCCACATTGTGTCGTAGTGGATTTTTTGAGGACCTCAAAAAAGCCACTCCGTTCTAGCTGCTTCAGTAGTGAGCCGTCTATATCAGAGTGGATTTTTTGAGGACCTCATTTTAGCCACTACATTAGGTACATTTGGTACTGAGGTGACTGCAATGGATTTTTTCGAAGAGTGGGAGTGTGGCGCCCCTGACCTGGTCAGGCACCACTGAGTACTGCACCCATGCTGGGGACAGTACAACACAGGTAATCCAGAAGGCTGACCGAGGTGTGACTACACAGGCGCATAGTGATCAGGTCTCACACATGTACCTTTGAGAGGACCCCTGGGGATCCCAGGAGGGGGCAAAGCCTTCACCTCCACTGGAAGGGTGGAGGGGGCGAAGCCTCCATCTCCACTCAAGGGGTGTGGTAGAGAGCCTGGTTGCTAGGTGGCGTAGGCAGGCACAAAAGGGAGAAGGAGGAGAGCAGTCTGAGGCAGAGTGGGGAGGAGTGAGGAGCATGGAAGTGGAGCTCAGAGAGGAGCAGCAGGGAAGGTCCCACGAGTGAGCCGGTTTAGTGTGCAGCTCAGGAAGAGCAGAAGCAGACCCTGGAGCTGTTGCAGTCTAACAGCGTCCGCGCAGTGACTACCGACGGGGGAGAACGGTCACCTAGTAGTGCTACCCGAAATCCACACACAGCTAAAGAGAGAGCAACGGAGTGGGAAGTAAGGAGACTGCCAGGGAGTTGCCAGGCCCAAACGGGTAGCAGGTCCCAGTGCAGGGATAGATCCACCTTTCCTTGCCAAACCTGTTTGAGGGGGCACTTCACACCCCCAAGACCACACTACAGAGTCCGCAGCCACGTCGCCACAGTTAGGGCCCATAGTTCACAGGAGGCAAGCAGCCGGAGTGTCCTGGTCCAGGCTACAAGCAAACGGGCCAAACAAAGGGGAGAGAGGCATCAGCAACTCCCCTGGGTGACCCCCATAGGGACTAAAAGTCGGGGTTACCCCAAAACGCAAAGGGCTAAGGAAGGCGAGTCGGTAGTCACCCTCATCAGTCAGCCTGAAGGACACCTGGTTCCAGCCTGGTTCATCCCAGCTACGCCCGGGTTACTCACTCTGCCACCTTCCGTGAGTAAAACCCCTGAAAGACATTCTGCTTGTGTTGAGTTATTCTGCGCCTTGTGGTTCTACACACTTACACAGGGCCCTGGGGCTTGCCTCACTCTCAGGAGGCTATTACAACTGACTGCACCCACCATCAGCCCCAGGCAGCCCTTAATCTGCAGTGGCGGTCCCCACTGACCGCAATTCTGAGAGTGGCATCACGACAATCCAAGAAGAAGGTTCCCTACCTGTGACCAGACAAGATTCATCCACGTGGAGTCCCTGAAGGTAATGAACCGACACAACACTTGTGGGGCTTCACAGGAGGAGCCTCAAAGCAAAAAGCGTAACAGTCCGCAGCTGAAAGTCCTCCTAATATCCACATTGTGTCGCAGTGGATTTTTTGAGGACCTCAAAAAAGCCACTCCGTTCTAGCTGCTTCAGTAGTGAGCCGTCTATATCAGAGTGGATTTTTTGAGGACCTCATTTTAGCCACTACATTATGTACATTTGGTACTGAGGTGACTGCAATGGATTTTTTCGAAGAGTGGGAGGAGCCTCAAAGCAAAAAGCGTAACAGAGCGCAGCTGAAAGTCCTCCTAATATCCACATTGTGTCGTAGTGGATTTTTTGAGGACCTCAAAAAAGCCACTCCGTTCTAGCTGCTTCAGTAGTGAGCCGTCTAGATCAGAGTGAATATTTTGAGCACCTCATTTTTGCCACTCCATTCTAGATGATTCACTAGTGAGCTGTCTAGATTGGGCCCGTGAGTCACTGTGGCCCCGTGGACCTCCTGCCGACGATCGTACTTTCATTTATATCGGCATCACCATCACAGATGCCAATACAATTGAAAGGAACAATGCGAGGAGGAGCAGAACACTCTATTTCTAATCATTCTACTACTATGTGTCTGTGAGACACTGATGTTTCAGCATGGAGGACTGCGGTTACTAGAGATGAGCGAGCCTCTGAAGGCTCCGTTCGAGGTGCCGTTCGACGAACCGTTTGACGAACCTCTCGAACCCCATTGAAAACAATGGGAGGCAAACACCTAAAAACACATAGAAAACACCTTCAAAGGTGTCCAAAAGGTGACAAACAACTCACAACATACCACAAACACATGGGAAAGTGACAAGGACATATACTCATGCGAAAACAAAACAGCTGGACGAGGAAAAAGAGGAGGAGACACAGATATAGGCATGGCACGCCCTTCTAAAATCATGTAAAACACAGCAAGGGGACTCTAAGCAGAGTCTCCCTTTTTTCCAAAAATTGGGCCACACACACCCCTTCAGTGGCATCACTTGTGCCCCAGTTGCAAACTTGACCTGTTGATTTGCATCAAGCACATTCAAAAATACGCCAGCCTTAACTGTCCCCAGGATGACACCGGGGTAGGTAGCAAAGTCCTTGCTGAACTATGACTTGTTCATCTTGGATCATTTTTAAAAACACAGCAAGGGGACTCCAAGCGGAGTCTCCCTTTTTTCCAAAAATTGGGCCCCACACACACCACTTCAGTGGCATCACTTGTGCCCTAGTTGTAAACTTCACATGTTGACTTGCATCAAGCACAATCCAAATCCACAAGCCTTTACTCTCCCCAGGATGACACCGGGGTAGCAAAGTCCTTGCTGATCCATGACTTGTTCATCTTGATGAACGTTAGTCTGTCCACATTGTCACTGGACAGACGCGTGCGCTTATCTGTCAGCACACACCCAGCAGCACTGAAGACACATTCAGAGACAAAGCTGGCCGCGGGACATGACAAGATCTCCAAGGCGTAAGTGGAGAGCTCTGGCCATTTTTCAAGATTTGAAGCCCAAAATGAGCAAGGCTCCATTTGCAAAGTCATGGCATCGATGTTCATTTGGAGATACTCCTGTATCATCCTCTCCAGCCGTTGACTATGTGTCAGACTTCTTGTCTCTGGTGGCCTTGCAAAGGAGGGTCTAAAAAATTATGGAACGATTCAATAAAACTGCTGTTACCACCAGATACGGTGCTGCTGGTACGGTTTGACTGTTGATGACGAGACAGTCCCCTGTTTGTCAAGTTACAACTGGGAGATTCACTCCCTGCACCTGCACGGTTGTTTGGTGGAAAAGCCGAGCTAAGATCGAGTAACAGCTTCTGCTGATACTCCTGCATACGTGCGTCCCTTTCTATGGCTGGAATTATTTTGCAAAACTTGGACTTGTACCGGGGATCTAAGAGTGTGGCAAGCCAGTAGTCATCATTACTTCTAATTCGGACAATCCGAGGGTCATGTTGAAGGTAGTGCAGCAAGAAGGCACTCATGTGTCTTGCGCATCCCTGCGGACCAAGTCCTTGCTGTGTTGGTGGCGGCGAGCTGATAACCATGCTGCCTTCCTCTGACATATCCTCCCAACCTCGAACAACCGAAATTTGACCAAGGTCTCCCTCATCAGCTGAGTCTTCCATGCCCATCGACAGTTCGTCCTCCATTTCTTCATGGGCTCCTGCCCCTTCCTAAACAGTTTGGCTGCTACCATGCGCCCTTGTTAATCCCTCTCCCCCACTGTCCCATGCCTGCCGCCTTGGTGATGATGAACGTCTGGTCCTTGTAGATCTTGTTAACCCTTCCGTTGTCATGCTAATAATGGCATTGTCAGCGCTAAACATATTCGTCGCCATGTCGAAGCTGTGCAGAAGGGTGCATAGGTCCTTGATCTTAGACCACTCCATCAGCGTGATCTGCCCCACCTCTGCATCTCGTTGGCCCAGGCTATACGTCATAACGTATTGCACCAGGGCTCGGCGGTGCTGCCACAGTCGCTGTAACATGTGGAGAGTCGAATTCCAGCGTGTCGTCACATCGCATTTCAGGCGATGAACCAGCAGGCCGAAAGACCTCTGCAGCGATGCAAGTCGGTCAGCTGCGGCGGTTGAACGGCGGAAGTGAGCAGACCGTTCCCTGTGCAGACGCCCATCTAGGTCGGGATAGTGGGTGAAAAATTGCTGGACAACAAGGTTCAAAATGTGAGCCATACAAGGCACGTGTGTCACCTTGCCCCGGCGAGGGGCCGCACCCAGGTTTGCAGCATTGTCGCACACGGCCTTACCTGGCTGCAGGTTGAGTGGAGACAACCATTTACGAAACTCTGAGTGCAGAGCTGACAACAACTCCTCAGCTGTGTGACTCTTATTTCCCAGACATTTCAACGTAAAGACCGCCTGATGCCGTTGAGCTCTACTGCCAGCATAGTAAGGAGGTGTGTGGGATTCCTTGTGCACAGTTACAACGCGGGTGGCCTGACCACACAGGCTTTGGGCGGAGGTGGAGGACCCAGATGAGGTTGAGGAGGCAGAAGCAGTGGAGGAACTTCGACATACAGAGGATTGACGCACAAGTCGTGGGGACGGCAAGACTTGTTCAGCAGACCCCTCACCATCTCTCACCATAGTTACCCAGTGCCCAGTCAGCGACATGTAACGCCCATGTCCATGCTTACTGGTCCAAGTATCGGTGGGGAAATGCACCCTGTCACACACAGAGTTTCTCAAGGAAGCGGCGATGTTGTGTGCGACATGCTGGTGTAGCGCAGGCATACCTTTCTTGGAGAAGTAGTGGCGACTGGGCATCTGGCACTGGGGCACTGCGACTGATATAAGGTCTTGAAAATCCTCTGTGTCCACCAAGTGGAAAGGCAGCATTTCGGTAGCCAAGAGCTTACAGAGGGTGAAAGTCAACCTCTTAGCTTTGTCATGGCTCGGAGGAAATGGCCTTTTATTTGTCCACATCTGAGGGACCGAGATCTGGCTGCTGTGTGGAGACGGTGGTGAGTAGGGTGTCCCTGGAAAACTGCAGATCTGTGAGGAAAGTGCAGGCGGAGACATGATGTTGCCTTCATCCAAAGTTGATGCTCTCGATGTCTGAGAGAGCTCTACACTAGCACTTGTTTCCCCTTCCAAACCAACTGACAACCTGCCAAGCAAACTGGCTGTTGCGGTTAAAGAGGTGGAAGGTCTGCGTGGAAAAACATGTGTGACAGCTGTCCCCACAGTCATAGAAGATGAAGGGCGCGCGGAGGAATTTGAAGGGGCAGGCGGTGGTTGGCCCGCTCCGCTAGGCCGCATTGCAGCACGGTGAGCTTCCCACTGGGACTTATGCTTGTTATTCATGTGACGATTCATGGAAGAAGTTGTCAAACTGCTGAGGTTTTGGCCTTTACTTATAGATTGGTGACAAATTTTACAGGTCACATGATTTGGGAGATCCTTTGCAAGGTCAAAAAAGGACCCGGCTAGGCAAGGCTTAGAGGCCATGCGACCTGCAGAGCCACCCCGACTTGTGCTCAGAGGCAGAGTTGTGGCTGAGGATGCAGTTGTTGACGTGCTTCCAGTTCTCCGACTCTGTCCAGGAAGGCGCAAGGTAACTTCGTCATCAGTTGCATCCTCCTCCACCGCCTCTGGTGTCCTCCTCGAGTGCCTGACTGTGGGTTGACAGTAAGTGGGATCTAGAACTTCATTATCAAGTTAAGTTGTCATCCCAATCTGGTATCTGCGTCTCATCGTCATCAGTATGTTCCTCATTGTCTCTACCAACAGGTGTTACAGTTTGGGAATGAGGGTCTACATTATGCTCAGAAACTTGGTCATCAAGGCCTGAATCAGACTCACAAAGCTTCTGGGCATCACTGCAGACCATTTCCTGGTCTGTACTCACTATAGCTTGGCAACAGACCTCTGATTCCCAGAGGCTATAGTGTGACTGAACAGCTCTGCAGACTCAGCCATCTCTGTTACACCATACTCTTCAGGGCGGGTGGAGACTTGAGAGCTGGGAGAAAGCAAGTGCGATTGGGATGACAACTCAGAGGACTGTTGTTTTTTGGATGTTGAAGTTGAGGTGGAGGAGAGGCCACTTGTTGAAGCACTTGAGATCCATTCAAGCTTGTTCTTTTTTTGTGCATCATCTACCTTTGTTACAGTTGTTCGGTTCCGTAAAAAAGGAAGCACATCGGATTGTCCACGGAAAGTAGTAGACATCTTACTTTTGCTGGAAGATGGCATTTCTTCAGCAGATGTTAATGTAGCTTTCCCACCTACCACACGGACACAAACTTTTTTTCCTTTTCCAACACGCCTGTTCCCCTTTCCACCAGCATCTGTCCTTTTGCCACTCATTTTGTTAGCGAAAAGATTGGACACTTAAAATGTGGTAGCAAAAATGGAGAGGTGCTGTAGATTGCAGCGGTGGTCTAGCTTTATTGACAGCTGAAGAACCAACACTGACTATGCCAGACAATTTTAATATGCCCCTAACAGTGGCAGCACAGTTTGCAATTAGAATTGTGTGGGAAAAATGGGCAGTTGGGTAGAATGCCCGGGTGCTGTGGGTAGCAGGACAGCAAAGGGACACTAACGTAGTATTCCAGACACTTTTAGGATGGCACAAAAAGTGTCAGCTCTTTGGTCAAATAAAATAGCATGGCAAAAATGGGCAGGTGGGTATAATGCACAGGTGCTGTGGGTAGCAGGACAGCAAAGGAACACTAAGGCGGGCTTTGCACGTTGCGACATCGCAAGCCGATGCTGCGATGTCGCACGCGATAGTCCCCGCCCCCGTCGCAGGTACGATATCTTGTGATAGCTGGCGTAGCGAAAATTATCGCTACGCCAGCTTCACACGCACTCACCTGCCCTGCGACCGTCGCTCTGGCCGGCGACCCGCCTCCTTCCTAAGGGGGCGGGTCGTGCGGCGTCATAGCGACGTCACACGGCAGGCGGCCAATAGCGGCGGAGGGGCGGAGATGAGCAGGATGTGAACATCCTGCCCACCTCCTTCCTTCCGCATATCCTACGGAAGCCGCGGTGACGCCGGTAGGAGATGTTCCTCGCTCCTGCGGCTTCACACACAGTGATGTGTGCTGCCGCAGGAACGAGGAACAACATCGGACCATCGCGTCAGTGTAATTATGGATTACGCCGACGCTGCACCGATGATACGATTACGACGATTTTGCGCTCGTTAATCGTATCATCTAGGCTTTACACACTACGATGTCGCATGCGATGCCGGATGTGCGTCACTTTCAATTTGACCCCACCGACATCGCACCTGCGATGTCGTAGTGTGCAAAGCCGCCCTAAGGTACTATCTCAGACACTTTTAGGATGTCACAAAAAGTGTCAGCTCTTAGGGCAAATAAAATAGCATGGCAAAAATGGGCAGGTGGGTATAATGCACGGGTGCTGTAGGTAGCAAGACAGCAAAGGAACACTAAGGTAGTATTCCAGACACTTTTAGGATGGCACAAAAAGTGTCAGCTCCTTGGGCAAATAAAATAGCGTGGCAAAAATGTGCATGTGGGTAGAATGCACGGGTGCTCTGGGGAGCAGGACAGCAAAGGAAGCCTCACTTTCTATCCCTGCTAATGAAAAAATGCAGTAAGGAATTGCCAGAGCTGAGGTAGCCAGACGCTGTTATCTAAATCCCTACACCGCATTTGCACGGACATGCTTAGCAGCTATGGCTATGAATGCCTGTAAATCAGCCCTGAAAAGGGCTGAAATAACCAGCAGTCCCTAATCCCTAAAGCGCTGTGTAGATTGCACTGTATCTCTATAGCGCACACAGCAGCAGCAGCAGCAGCGTGAGCGGTGACTGTCACCCACACGCAGAAGACAGATAATAGCGGCGAAGGGGAAAATGGCCGTATCTTATAGGTTAAGGACATGTGACATGCACAGCCTATGACACATGCCCTTGCTTGTCTGGCAAAAATCAACTTAGCTGTGTTTGTGTCTGTGATTTGCTGACAGCTTGGAACACTCCACTGCACGCGCGGTTAGGGGAAAAAAAAATTAATAAATGGTGATCGGCATTCTCTCAGCACTTTGCAGTAGCACAGATCTAAACCCCGTCCCCCCCGCACACTATAAGCTGAAATTTGATAATAGTGTGAATCACAGAGTGACTCACACTATTACAGTGAAAAGCCAGCTAGTAACTAGCTAGGCTTTTTGGTGATCGAACCGTTCTCGAACGTAACTCGAACTGTCGAGCTTTTAGCAAAAATCACTCGAACATGAAATTGGCGAACCTCGAACATCGCTCATCTCTAGCAGTGACGTCACTACTGAGCACTGATGTGCTAAAATGTCAGAGTGGCATAACAGTGGACACACGCTGAGGAGACTGGGGCAGTGGCTGAATGAGGAGAAGTGAGTATATTTGTGTATTTAATCAGGAATTCCAGAGGACTATGGGGAAGCATTTATTGGGGTTACAAAATAGTATATGGGGCTGCATATTGTTAGGACCAGGATGACGGGTAGGCCCAGGAGGTGGATCCACTGGACTGAGCACCCAACCGAGGGCAAGGTGCCCGGTAGCCGAAGCACTACGGGTAGCAGGACAGTCCGTTCAGAGGAGTGGGTGTAGAAGTCCCTGGGATCACGGAGTCTCTGAAGGTAGTCCGGGTGACGGAGCGCAGGTTCGGAGGCCGAGATGATGTCAGGCAGGGTCCAGAACCAGCGGAACGGGGAGATCGGTCACCGCACAGATCCAGGAATCGGAGACGGTAGGGACTGAGAAGATGGCGGACAGTCCGTTCGGGGTTCTGGAACCGTCAGGACCAGTTGGCGGGACAGGAGCGGCTCTACAAGAGAGATAGGTGAGTACGAGACAATGGCACAGGGAGACCTGACTCCTAGCTTAGCAAACACGAAGAACAGGCCCCGCCCACTTGCAAAGGAACCCCCTATATACCCTGTACCTGCATCTTCAATATCCTGTTGGAGGACGCTGGCCCTTTAAGAAAAGGTCAATGACCGCGCGCACGCCCTAATGCGCATGCGCGAGGCCCGGGTGCCAGAAGCCAGAGCAGGATGCGGTGTACAGGAGGCAGGAGTGCCGGGCCGGCTCAGGACAGCAGACGGGCGCCGGGACCGGGGACCGGGTTGCCTGGAGGACGCAGGTGAGGGAGCATGGAGGCTGAGGAGCAGGGGACCGGGGAGCGTGGCACGGGAGTGGGGAAGCGAGGTCCGGGAGCGGGGGAGCGTGGCAGAGGAGCCGGGGAGCGTGGCAGAGGAGCCGGGGAGCGTGGCAGGGGAGCCGGGGAGCGTGGCAGTGGAACCGGGGAGCGTAGCACGGGCACCGGGGAGCATGGCACGGGCACCGGGGAGCGTGACACATATAACTATATGTTGGCGCACAATATTATATTGGGGCACACAATATGGTGGTGCACTATATGGGGGCTGCATACTAGTATATGGCAGAATATAAGGGGTGCATACTACTATATGGAGGAATATAAGGCGTGTACTAAACTATATGAAGGAATATAAGGGGAGCATAATACTATATGGAGGAATATAAGGGGTACATAATACTATATGCAGGAATATAAGGGGTGCATAATACTATATGAAGGATCCCTTTTACATGGAATATAGGGGTGCATTATACATGGAGGACTATGGAGCTGCATAATCCAATATGAAGAACTATGGGGTGCATTTTAATACATATAGGACTTAGGGGGTTGCATTATATGGAGGACTAATTGGGTTACCTTATACATGGACTTTAGGGGTGCATTATACAGTGCCTACAAGTAGTATTCAACCCCCTGCAGATTTAGCAGGTTTGATAAGATGCAAATAAGTTAGAGCCTGCAAACTTCAAACAAGAGCAGGATTTATTAACAGATGCATAAATCTTACAAACCAACAAGTTATGTTGCTCAGTTAAATTTTAATAAATTTTCAACATAAAAGTGTGGGTCAATTATTATTCAACCCCTAGGTTTAATATTTTGTGGAATAACCCTTGTTTGCAATTACAGCTAATAATCGTCTTTTATAAGACCTGATCAGGCCGGCACAGGTCTCTGGAGTTATCTTGGCCCACTCCTCCATGCAGATCTTCTCCAAGTTATCTAGGTTCTTTGGGTGTCTCATGTGGACTTTAATCTTGAGCTCCTTCCACAAGTTTTCAATTGGGTTAAGGTCAGGAGACTGACTAGGCCACTGCAACACCTTGATTTTTCCCTCTTGAACCAGGCCTTGGTTTTCATGGCTGTGAGCTTTGGGTCGTTGTCTTGTTGGAAGATGAAATGACGACCCATCTTAAGATCCTTGATGGAGGAGCGGAGGATCTTGGCCAAAATCTCCAGGTAGGCCGTGCTATCCATCTTCCCATGGATGCGGACCAGATGGCCAGGCCCCTTGGCTGAGAAACAGCCCCACAGCATGATGCTGCCACCACCATGCTTGACTGTAGGGATGGTATTCTTGGGGTCGTATGCAGTGCCATCCAGTCTCCAAACGTCACGTATGTGGTTGGCACCAAAGATCTCGATCTTGGTCTCATCAGACCAGAGAACCTTGAACCAGTCTGTCTCAGAGTCTTTCAAGTGATCATGAGCAAACTGTAGACGAGCCTTGACATGACGCTTTGAAAGTAAAGGTACCTTACGGGCTCGTCTGGAATGGAGACCATTGCGGTGGAGTACGTTACTTATGGTATTGACTGAAACCAATGTCCCCACTGCCATGAGATCTTCCCGGAGCTCCTTCCTTGTTGTCCTTGGGTTAGCCTTGACTCTTCGGACAAGCCTGGCCTCGGCACGGGTGGAAACTTTCAAAGGCTGTCCAGGCCGTGGAAGGCTAACAGTAGTTCTATAAGCCTTCCACTTCCGGATGATGCTCCCAACAGTGGAGACAGGTAGGCCCAACACCTTGGAAAGGGTTTAGTACCCCTTGCCAGCCTTGTGACCCTCCACGATCTTGTCTCTGATGGCCTTGGAATGCTCCTTTGTCTTTCCCATGTTGACCATGTATGAGTGCTGTTCACAAGTTTGGGGAGGGTCTTAATTAGTCAGAAAAGGCTGGAAAAAGAGCTAATTAATCCAAACATATGAAGCTCATTGTTCTTTGTGCCTGAAATACTTCTTAATACTTTAGGGGAACCAAACAGAATTCTGGTGGTTTGAGGGGTTGAATAATAAATGACCCTCTGAATAAACTTTTCACAATTTAAAAAAAAAATAAAAAAAGAAATAACATTCTTTTTTGCTGCATTTCACACTTCCAGGCTGATCTACAGTCCAAATGTCACAATGCCAAGTTATTCCGAATGTGTAAACCTGCTAAATCTGCAGGGGGTTGAATACTACTTGTAAGCACTGTATATGGAGGATTATAGGGCTGCATAATACAATATGAAGGACTATGGGGATGCGTTATAATACATATAGGATTATGGGGGCTGCATTATATGAGGACTAATGGTGTTACCTTATACATGGACAATAGGGCTGCATTAGAATACATTAAGAACTATGGGGTGAATAATACAATACACTGTGTGCAGAATTATTAGGCAAATTAGTATTTTGATCACATGATACTTTTTCTACATGTTGTCCTACTCCAAGCTGTATAGTGAAAGCCAACTGCCAATTAAGTAAATCAGGTGATGTGCATCTCTGTAATGAGGAGGGGTGCGGTGTAATGAGGAGGGGTGCGGTGTAATGACATCAACACCCTATATAAGGTGTGCTTAATTATTAGGCAACTTCCTTTCCTTTGACAAAATGGGTCAGAAGAGAGATTTGACGGGCTCTGAAAAGTCTAAAATTGTGAGATGTCTTGCAGAGGGATGCAGCAGTCTTGAAATTGCCAAACCTTTGAAGCGTGATCACCTAACAATCAAGCGTTTCATGTCAAATAGCCAACAGGGTCGCAAGAAGCGTTCCGGGACAAAAAGGCACAAAATAACTGCCCATGAATTGAGGAAAATCAAGCGTGAAGCTGCCAAGATGCCATTTGCCACCAGTTTGGCCATATTTCACAGCTGCAACGTTACTGGAGTATCAAAAAGCACAAGGTGTGCCATACTCAGGGACATGGCCAAGGTAAGGAAGGCTGAAAAACCACCACCTCTGACCAAGAAACATAAGATAAAACTTCAAGGCTGGGCCAAGAAATATCTTAAGACTGATTTTTCAAAGGTTTTATGGACTGATGAAATAAGAGTGACTCTTGATGGGCAGATGGATGGGCCAGAGGCTGGATCAGTAAAGGGCAGAGAGCTCCGCTCCGACTCAGACACCAGCAAGGTGGAGGTGGGTACTGGTATGGGCTGGGATCATCAAAGATCAACTTGTGAGACCTTTTCGGGTTGAGAATGGAGTGAAGCTCAACTCCCAGACCTACTGCCAGTTTCTGGAAGACAACTTCTTCAAGCAGTGGTACAGGAAGAAATCAGTATCGTTCAAGAACAACATGATTTTCATGCAGGACAATGCTCCATCACATGCATCCAACTACTCCACAGCGTGGCTGGCCAGTAAAGGTCTAAAAGATGAAAAAATAATGACATGGCCCCCTTGTTCACCTGATCTGAACCCCATAGAGAATCTGTGGTCCCTCATAAAATGTGAAATCTACAGGGAAAGAAAACAGTCCACCTCTGGGAGCAGTGTCTGGAGGCTGTGGTGGCTGGAGGCTGTGGTGACTGGAGGCTGTGGTGTCTGGAGGCTGTGGTGTCTGGAGGCTGTGGCGGCTGCTGCACGCAATGTTGAGTGTAAACAGATCAAGCTATGACAGAATCTATGTATAGTCGGCTGTTAAGTGTCATCATAAAGAAAGGGGGCTATATTGGTCACTAATTTTTTGTGGGTTTTTTTGCATGTCAGAAATGTTTATTTCTAAATTTTGTGCAGTTATATTGGTTTACCTGGTGAAAATAAACAAGTGAGATGGGAATAGATTTGGTTTTTATTAAGTTGCCTAATAATTCTGCACAGTAATAGTTACCCGCACAGACAGATATCCTCCTAACATTAAGGAATAACGTTTGGAACTCCATTCTATGTCTGAACTGGGTGCAAAAAACCTAAAAAACATCACTATGGGGAGATAAGGTATGCACACCAGTGACTATGGAAGGGGAATACATGTAATAGCAGAAACTGCTGTGTGAATACTGACATGAAAAATCCAATAGCTATATGTAAGAATGAAATGTGAAAAATGGAACCTGCATTACTGCCATGAATATATGAATGAAGAGAAATTTAGCTACTGAATTGATCAATGCAATAGAGCCCCAACACTACGCCAAAGTATTTCTCTACGTTGGGGTCCCTAGCTTGTGTGTGTCCTCTCATGCAGTTAAAAAACTTACCGTGTATGGGAAGCTGAGACCCAGGCTATATATACGATGTGGAATGGCAATAGGTGTGTATGGGGAGGGTTCACAAACGAAAAACTACTAACATTAAGGAATAACGTTTGGAACTCCATTGGGGCTCTATTGCATTGATCAATTCAGTAGCTAAATTTCTCTTTATTCATATATTCATGGCAGTAATGCAGGTTCCATTTTTCACATTTCATTCTTACATATAGCTATTGAATTTTTCATGTCAGTATTCACACAGCAGTTTCTGCTATTACATGTATTCCCCTTCCATAGTCACTGGTGTGCATACCTTATCTCCCCATAGTGATGTTTTTTAGGTTTTTTGCACCCAGTTCAGACATAGAATGGAGTTCCAAACGTTATTCCTTAATGTTAGTAGTTTTTCGTTTGTGAACCCTCCCCATACACACCTATTGCCAATCCACATCGTATATATAGCCTGGGTCTCAGCTTCCCATACACGGTAAGTTTTTTAACTGCATGAGAGGACACAAACAAGCTAGGGACCCCAACGTAGAGAAATACTTTGGCGTAGTGTTGGGGCTCTATTGCATTGATCAATTCAGTAGCTAAATTTCTCTTTATTCATATATTCATGGCAGTAATGCAGGTTCCATTTTTCACATTTCATTCTTACATATAGCTATTGAATTTTTCATGTCAGTATTCACACAGCAGTTTCTGCTATTACAGATATCCTCCTAAGGCTATGTGTCCACGAGAGAATGTAGCTGTGGATTTTTCTGCATCAAAATCCGCAGCTTTCCCGCAAAATCCGCACCTTTTCAAAGGTGCGGATTTGCTGTGGATTTACCGCGGAATTGCCGCGGATTTGATGCGGATTTTTTTTTCCCAATTTTAAAGCCAAAATTCGGATGAAAATCCGCAACAATAATTGACATGTTGCAGATTTTTCCGGACCAAAATCCGCACGAAATCCGCTGCGGAAAAATCCACAGCATGGACACAGCATTTCCAAAATGCCATAGAAATGGCTGGGAAGTGCCGGTGCTGCAGATTTTCGGGAAATCCGCGGCTTTTCTGCGAGAAATCCGCGGCAAAATCCGTGCATTTTCCGCAGCGTGGACCTAAGATAGCCAAATCTAGCCTAAGATAGCCAAATCTAAAAAACCCCACTCCAACTGCCAAAAATATTAAGCTTTGATATTTATGAGTCTTTTGGGTGATTGAGAACATAGTTGTTGATCAATAATAGAAAAAAATCCTCTGAAATACAACTTGCCTAATAATTCTGCACACAGTGTATGAAGGACTATGGTGACTGCATTATAATACATATAGGACTATGGGGGTGCATTATAATATATGGAAAACTATGGGGTGCAGTATAATATACGCAGGACTGTGGGGTGCAGTATAATATACAGTTAGGTCCAGAAATATTTGGACAGTGACACAAGTTTTGTTATTTTAGCTGTTTACAAAAACATGTTCAGAAATACAATTATATATATAATATGGGCTGAAAGTGCACACTCCCAGCTGCAATATGAGAGTTTTCACATCCAAATCGGAGAAAGGGTTTAGGAATCATAGCTCTGTAATGCATAGCCTCCTCTTTTTCAAGGGACCAAAAGTAATTGGACAAGGGACTCTAAGGGCTGCAATTAATTCTGAAGGCGTCTCCCTCGTTAACCTGTAATCAATGAAGTAGTTAAAAGGTCTGGGGTTGATTACAGGTGTGTGGTTTTGCATTTGGAAGCTGTTGCTGTGACCAGACAACATGCGGTCTAAGGAACTCTCAATTGAGGTGAAGCAGAACATCCTGAGGCTGAAAAAAAAGAAAAAATCCATCAGAGAGATAGCAGACATGCTTGGAGTAGCAAAATCAACAGTCGGGTACATTCTGAGAAAAAAGGAATTGACTGGTAAGCTTGGGAACTCAAAAAGGCCTGGGCGTCCACGGATGACAACAGTGGTGGATGATCGCCGCATACTTTCTTTGGTGAAAAAGAACCCGTTCACAACATCAACTGAAGTCCAGAACACTCTCAGTGAAGTAGGTGTATCTGTCTCTAAGTCACCAGTAAAGAGAAGACTCCATGAAAGTAAATACAAAGGGTTCACATCTAGATGGAAACCATTCATCAATTCCAAAAATAGACAGGCCAGAGTTAAATTTTCTGAAAAACACCTCATGAAGCCAGCTCAGTTCTGGAAAAGTATTCTATGGACAGATGAGACAAAGATCAACCTGTACCAGAATGATGGGAAGAAAAAAGTTTGGAGAAGAAAGGGAACGGCACATGATCCAAGGCACACCACATCCTCTGTAAAACATGGTGGAGGCAACGTGATCACGTGGTCACTTGTGTTTATTGATGACATAACAGCAGACAAGAGTAGCCGGATGAATTCTGAAGTGTACCAGGATATACTTTCAGCCCAGATTCAGCCAAATGCCGCAAAGTTGATCGGACGGCGCTTCATAGTACAGATGGACAATGACCCCAAACATACAGCCAAAGCTACCCAGGAGTTCATGAGTGCAAAAAAGTGGAACATTCTGCAATGGCCAAGTCAATCACCAGATCTTAACCCAATTGAGCATGCATTTCACTTGCTCAAATCCAGACTTAAGACGGAAAGACCCACAAACAAGCAAGACCTGAAGGCTGCGGCTGTAAAGGCCTGGCAAAGCATTAAGAAGGAGGAAACCCAGCGTTTGGTGATGTCCATGGGTTCCAGACTTAAGGCAGTGATTGCCTCCAAAGGATTGGCAACAAAATATTGAAATTAAAAATATTTTGTTTGGGTTTGGTTTATTTGTCCAATTACTTTTGACCTCCTAAAATGTGGAGTGTTTGTAAAGAAATGTGTACAATTCCTACAATTTCTATCAGATATTTTTGTTCAAACCTTCAAATTAAACGTTACAATCTGCACTTGAATTCTGTTGTAGAGGTTTCATTTCAAATCCAATGTGGTGGCATGCAGAGCCCAACTCACGAAAATTGTGTCACTGTCCAAATATTTCTGGACCTAACTGTATGTAGTACTATGGGGTGCAGTATAATATATGGAGTACTATGGGGTGAATTTTACATAGATGGCTATGGGGTGCAGTATATGTAGGACAATGGGGTTCAGTATAATATACAGAGGACTTTGAGGGCTGCATTATAATACATGAATGACTATGGGGAGTGCATTATACAGTAATACATGGAGTACTATGTGAGCTGTATTAATAATATTAATAATAATAATAATAATCTTTATTTCTATAGCGCCAACATATTCCGCAGCGCTTTACAATTCAGGAGGATCATATACAAACAAGTAACAGTAATAACAGTAATAGAAAATGCAATATTTAGAGGGGAAAAAAAAGACAACACTGCTCGTGAGAGCTTACAATCTACAATGAGATATGGGTGGGGTGGGGGGGGCAAGGTACAAGTGCTTATTTACAATGACAATCCAGCAATTTCAAGGAAATGGGGGATAGATAATGGCTTCCTGGACCAGTGGGCCTGAATCTTGAGATGCATTTGGGTGGCATGGAGTTTGACGTGAGGTTATGTTGTGAGAAGTTGTAGAGGCACTGTGTGAATTGGATTAGATTAGGGAGTGTGATAGGCCGCCCTAAAAAGATGCGTTTTTAGGGAGCGTCTGAAGCAGAGTAAGTTATGATTCATTATAACTTCTTGGGGTAGAGCGTTCCAGAGGATTGGTGCAGCTCGGAAGAAGTCTTGGATCCGGGAGTGGGAGGTTCGGATTAGTGTTGATGTTAGTCGAAAGTCGTTTTTAGAGCGTAGAGAACGGGTGGGGTGAGACAGAGACAGACAGAGAGGAGGGTGGAGATGTAGGGGGGTGCCGCACTGTGGAGAGCTTTGTGGTGATAGACAGAGAGGAGGGTGGAGATGTAGGGGGTGCTGTACTGTGGAGAGCTTGGTGGGTGAGAACAAGCAGTTTGAATTGGATCCTGTGATATATGGGCAGCCAGTGCAATGACTGGCACAGAGCAGAGGCATCCGAGTAGCAATTAGCCAGATAGATGACCCTAGCTGCTGCATTAAGGATGGACTGTAGAGGAGAGAGTCTAGTTGGGGGGAGACCAATTAATAGAGAGTTACAGTAGTCAAGGCGAGAGTGGATCAGGGCCACGGTGAGTGTTTTTGTCATTTCCATTGTGAGAAAGGGGCGGATTCTAGAGATGTTCTTGAGGTGCAAGCGGCAGGAGCGGGCAGTTTTGGAAAGGTTAAGTTTGAGATAGAGAGCAGACATGACATTGCAAACTGCAGTCAGGCAGTCACTTCTGTTCTGTAGTACAGCGGGGGTGAGCTCAGGGGATGAGGTGTATAGCTGTGTGTCATCAGCATAAAGATGGTACTGAAAACCAAATCTGCTGATGGTCATTCCAATTGGGGCAGTGTAGAGGGAGAAAAGAAGAGGGCCGAGGACTGAACCTTGAGGGACCCCAACAGTGAGAGGAAGAGGAGAAGATGTGGAGCCAGCAAATGATACGCTGAATGAACGGCGAGAAAGATAGTTAGAGAACCACGAGAGCACAGTGTCCTTTAGGCCGATAGAATGGAGCATAGAGAGAAGGAGATGGTGGTCAACAGTGTCGAAGGCGGCAGAGAGGTCAAGAAGGATAAGCAGAGAGTGGTCACCATTATGTTTTGCAGTCAATAGGTCATTGGTCACTTTGACAAGGGCAGTTTCTGTTGAGTGTAAAGGGCGGAAGCCAGACTGTAAAGGATCTAGAGGAGAGTGAGAGGACAGGTAGCGGGTGAGGCGAGAGTAGACCAGGCGCTCCAAGAGTTTGAAGATGAAGGGAAGATTGGAGACTGGTCTGTAGTTGCTTGTGCAGGACGGATCAAGGGAAGGGTTTTTTTAATAATGGAGTAATGATAGAGTGTTTGAGGGAGGAGGGGAAGATACCCGAAGAGAGAGAGAGATTGAAGATTTTAGTTAGGTGAGTGGTGACAACCAGAGTAGGTGTGAGGGAAAGGGATCAGTAGGGCAAGTGGTAGGATGAGAAGAAGAGAGGAGCCTGGAGACTTCCTCCTCTGTGACTGGGTCAAATGTGGAAAGTGAGCTTGATGGGATATATGGAGGGATCGGATTCACAACGCTTGGTAGCTGGGAGCTGATCTCCTGGCGGATGTTTTCTATTTTATCTGTGAAATATGAGGCCAGGTCATCAGCATGAAGGTCTGTGATGGGGGTATGTACTTTGCGACTGAGGAGGGAGTGAAAGGTGTCAAAGAGCTTTTTTGGATTGTTGGATAGTGAGGAAATAAGGGTGGTGAAGTAGGTCTGTTTGGCGAGATGAAGGGAAGAGTTGTAGGTCCTTAAGATGAACTTGTAGTGGATGAAGTTTTCTGGTGTGCGGGTTTTCCTCCATATGCGTTTGGCACTCCTAGAGCATCGCTGGAGAAATCGAGTTTGGGAAGTGAGCCAAGGCTGTTTTACTCTGTGTTTGGAGGTTCTGAGGGTGAGGGGTGCTACTTGGTCTAGGGTATTTCTGAGTGTGTCATTGTAATGGTTTACAGCCAGATCAGGACAGGAAAGTGAGGAGATAGGGGACAGTGATGAGTGTAAAGAGTCTGTAAGGGTCTGAAAGTCAATGGCCTGTAGGTTTCTGAATGTGTGATAGGTGGGAGTGTACTGGGGTGGACGAGGGTTTGTGAGCTTGAAGGAGAGGATGTTGTGGTCAGAGAGGGGAAGAGGTGAGTTGTCAAAGTCAGAGATTGAGCAGAGGCGGATAAAGACCAGGTCAAGAGTGTTACCATCTTCATGTGTCTCAGAAGATGAGAGCTGTGAGAGGCCAAGGGAGGTGGTGAGAGATAGAAGCTGGGATGCAGATGGGGAGGAGGGGCTGGTCATGGGTATGTTAAAGTCTCCTAGGATGAGGGTTGGTAATTCTGAGGACATGAAGTGCGGCAGCCAGGCTGAAAAGTGGTCAAGGAACTGGGTGGGTGGGCCTGGGGGACGGTATATGACAGCTACTATTATAATATATGGAGGGGCTGCATTATTATACATGGAGGCCTATGAGGTCTGCATTATAATACATGGTGAGCTGTGGGGTGCATTATAATACATGCATGACTATGGGGGCTGCATTATAATATATGAAGGCCTATAAGGGCTACCTTATCCATGGACTATGGGGGTGCATTATAAAACATGGAGGACTATGGGGGTGCATTATAATATATGGAGGACTATGGAGTGAATTATAATACATGGAGGACTATGGGAGTTGTAGTATAATAATTGGAGGGCTATAAGAGTTACCTTATACATAGAGGACTATGGGAAATGCATTATAATACAAGGAGGACTATGGGGCGCATTCTAGTAAAATGAAGGGTTACGTGGGACCCAATATGCTATATGGAAGGCTATGTGGGGGCCATTATAGTATTTGGAGAACTATATATACGAGGGGGGACAAAAACATAAGCTTGGGATGGGAACGTTTTGTGCTGATGGAAAGAGGCTCTTACCCGCAGCACCCAGCTTTACGATGCTATGATATGGGAAAGCTGGGTGCTGAGGGAAAGATGTATAGCAGAGCCTAGGGAAGCTGGGTGCTGAGGACAAGATGGATATCAGAACATAGGAAAGCTGGATGATGATAGAAAGAGGGATTTCAGATCATGGGAAACCTGAGTGCTGAGGGAAAGAGCCAAGTGTTAACTTCATTATCCCGCACCCTGAGTGTCAGCGTCATTATCCCATGCCCCGAGTGTCGGTGTCATTATCCTGTACCCAGTGTATCTGTGTTGGGGGGGGCAGGTCCTAATTTTGCATTGGGGCCCATCAAATTCTAGTTACAACACTGCCCAGCACAGAGATGACTAGATCACAGTTGTTGCACTAAGGTTCATGATTTCTGATCTCACAGCACTGTCTGTAAGGAACGTCCCCTGTACAGTAACTCTATTCTATCTCACTAGAGGTGACTAGAGCGGAGTTGCTGCACTGAGGTTCATGATTTCTGATCTCACAGCACTGTCTGTAAGGAACGTCCCCTGTACAGTAACTCCATTCTATCTCACTAGAGGTGACTAGAGCGGAGTTGCTGCACGGAGGTTCATGATTTCTGATCTCACAGCACTGTCTATAAGGAACGTCCCCTGTACAGTAACTCTATTCTATCTCACTAGAGGTGACTGGATCGGAGTTGCTGCACTGAGGTTCATGATTTCTGAGCTCACAGCACTGTCTGTAAGGAACGTCCCCTGTACAGTAACTCTATTCTATCTCACTAGAGGTGACTAGAGCGGAGTTGCTGCACTGAGGTTCATGATTTCTGAGCTCACAGCACTTTCTATAAGGACGGCCTCAGCCAGTCCATGCATTGTGTTCAGAGATTGTACTGACGTTCATAGATGTTTGAATAAGCCCTTATACAGATTACATGAAAGCTCCCATAAACATAGGGCTAAAATTGCCCGGATCAGACAACAATATGATGTGTATGGGGGCTATCTGACTTACCTCGAGAATGGATGTAAAGCTGGTGTCACACACAGCGACGACAACGAGGTCGCTGCTACGTCACCATTTTCTGTGACGTTGCAGCGACGTCCCGTCGCTGTCGCTGTGTGTGACATCCAGCAACGACCTGGCCCCTGCTGTGAGGTCGCCGGTCGTTGCTGAATGTCCAGCTTCATTTTTTGGTCGTCACTCTCCCGCTGTGACACACATCGCTGTGTGACAGCGAGAGAGCGACGAAATGAAGCGAGCAGGGAGCAGGAGCCGGCGTCTGGCAGCTGCGGTAAGCTGTAACCAGCGTAAACATCGGGTAACCAAGGGAAGAACTTTCCCTGGTTACCCGATATTTACCTTCGTTACCAGCCTCCGCTCTTGCTGCCAGTGCCGGCTCCTGCTCTGTGCACATGTGGCTGCAGTACGCATCGGGTAATTAACCCGATGTATACTGTAGCAAGGAGAGCAAGGAGCCAGCGCAAAGCAGTGTGCGCGGCTCCCTGCTCTCTGCACTGTGACATGTAGCTGCAGTACACATCGGGTTAATTAACCCGATGTGTACTGTACCTAGGAGAGCAAGGAGCCAGCGCTAAGCGCGGCTCCCTGCACATGTAGCACAGCGACGTTATGATCGCTGCTGCGTCGCTGTGTTTGACAGCTAAGCAGCGATCATAACAGCGACTTACAAGGTCGCTGTTACGTCACAGAAAATAGTGACGTAACAGCGACGTCGTTGTCGCTTAGTGTGAACCCAGCTTAAAGGGAGGGAAGGAACCGGCGTGTTTGAATTCCACTTGTTGATGCTTTTGATCTCTTGAAAGATAATCCACCCCCAGAGGAGGCGACATCAGCTCTCAGAGAGAGAACACAAGAACATTTGGCGAGCACTCCTGTATGTGATAGTCAAGAGAGAGCTGACGGCCAAATGATTGCAGGAAATGTTTACACGCCTTAAAGGGATTGTTTAGTGAAAACAAGTTATCACCTATCCATGGGCAAGGTGATCACCTGCTGATCAGTGTCCGATCACTGGAACCCGCACCGATTGGGAAAACGGGGAATTTTTATCCATGTTTTAGGTATGTGTGACATCCATTTTTAACACGGATGCCACACGTACTCATGTTATTCTATAGTGTTCCTCACACATGCATGTTTTTACATGGACCGTGTTGCCCCACATTTCCCTGCACGCAGACATTGTTTTTTTTCTCAGGCAGCACGGGTGTCACACTGATGTGATCCGTGTGACAAGAACCAGAGAAAACACGTGTCTCTGAAATAAAATGAATTTTTATACTTACTTGTCTCCAGCCCTGCTGTCACTTGCTTCCGATCCCCGCTCATTATACTCAATGAATATGCACTCAACGGAGGACCTGGAAGCAGCAGCACCATAGACATCAGTGCCAGGGACAGCATCGCTGGGGACAGGTGAGTATCCAAGGAACTCTGATATCCTGACAACGCCTACGCCACCGCGGGTGTAGCGACAGTGACTTCACGGGTTCTTCAAAGTTCATTGAGAACTCCGATGAACCCATGACGTTACTGCCGCGACACCCACAGTAGCGCGGGTGTCATCAGGATGTCATCTGAGTTCATTGTGAACTCTGATTAACCTGTGACATCACTGCCGCGCCCGCACACATACTGCTGACCTGAATAACCTGAGCTCACCTTATGAGATGAAGGTCATCAAACAGAAGCATCCACAGCAGAGTGTGTGTGTGTGTGTGTGAGTGAGTGAGTGTGTGTACTCTCACAAACATTGAGGAATGTCCGGTTCTCCATTGAGTGTGACAGCAGTATAGGATTGATGTGACCGCCCCCAATTGGCTTGGGGATGAAGAGGATGTCTTTTGTCTTTATTTATTGAATGATTTTCTCTTTTATGTCTTTCCAGGTTTGCTTTTGGGAAATGTCGTGGGACCTCACCATAGATTACGGTAGAACTGTTTTTTATTTATAAAAATCAAATAAATTGGTGAATGAGGTCTGAGTCGAAGGTTTTTTGTTCAAATAAAGTTTGTTATTCTCCTTTCATCTACTGGATTAGTAGTAGGGGTGTATGCTGGAGCTGGCATCAACCCTACAAATATTACCCAGTTTGCCATTGCACCAAAGCAATGGGAAGAGCCAGGTCCAGCACCACAATTGCTGCATCTAATTGATGTGCCACTTCTCGGGCGTCTGTGGGCTGCTATTGTTAGGCTGGAAAGGGCCAAATAACCATGGCCCTTTCCACCCTAAGAATATCATCCCCCAGTTGTCTGCTGTACCATGGCTGTTTTTTTAGTAAAAATAGAGGGGACCACACGTAATTTTTTTTAATCTAAAAATGTAAAAAATAAGCGTGGGATCCCCTCTATTTTTCATAACCAGCCAAGGTACTGCAAAGAGCTGAGGATTTCAGCCTACAGCTGCTGCTGTTCCTGTGCTGGATATGAAAGTTGGGGGGACCCCACTTTTTTTTTTAAATTAAAAAATAAAAATGGTGTAAAAATGCTGGTCAAGCTAACTATCTCTAGAACACTATTCTATAAGCTCTATTTATCTTCCTATATCTTTAATTTTTCAGGCTTTCCACATTAAACAAAAAAAAACCAAAAAAAAAACCAAAACCAAAACATTCATTTCAGTATCTTACTTTTTTTTACCGGTACCACACGGACAACCATACTGGTACGTGTGGCTTGCACCTGTTTAAACACGGACATCTGAAAGGGGCCTTATAGATACCCATCTATTGTATGTACTATCATTTTGAGTTGCTGCAAATTATGATGTTCTCCTCAGCGGCTAAAAATACTTCTCAAAATTTCTAAGAAGTATTGTTACCCCTCTGTAAAATATGTAGTGTCACCTCTGCCAGAGCCTGTCCTATGGAACAGTGGTGGCAACAGCTTCAGACGCTCAGCAAAAAGCAACTTACGTCCCTTTAAATTTAAAGAAAAAAACAAAAAACGTTTCGCCCCATATGACCGGAATCAGGCGGTGTGAGCCTCATGGAGTTATGTTGCCACCAAAGGAGGGAAACACGGTGAAACAGGACTAGGGCCTAATAAATGGGGGGCATAAGAGGATCAGGCGCTGCTAAAGACAGAAAATAAATTGTCAGCGAGATCTGATCAGTTTACTGTGGGTCTACATGTGAGGACTGAGATGTTTTGGAAACTACCTACAACACTGTGACCGCAGCCCGACCGGCAGTGACTGCTCACTAATGTCACACCGAGCTTTATCATTATAGAAATGAACATTCAGCCCAAACTTCTAGAACAGTTTTATTAAAATAAGTATATCAATTTAAAAAAAAAACAAAAGGAGAAATATATTTACAGTTTTATTTTTATAGAGAACATTTATTCCATGCTGTACATGGGAACGGGTAACACACAAAATACAGATATAAATTACAGTGAATAAACCAATCTTGACAGATGGGTACAGAGGGGAGCGGACCCTGCCCTCAGGGGCTTAGTCTACAGGGTAATGGGGAGGAGACAGAAGGTCGGGGATACAAATATATAACACTGACAGACGGGTACAGAGGGGGGCGGACCCTGCCCTCAGGGGCTCACAGTCTACAGGGTAATGGGGAGGAGACAGAGGGTCGGGGATACAAATATATAACACTGACAGACGGGTACAGAGGGGCGCAGACCCTGCTCTCGGGGGCTCACAGTCTACAGAGTAATTAGGGAGGGGGAGACAGTAGGTCGGGGATACAAATATACACTGTAACAATCAACTTTACAAATTAATACGTAGAATAAAGCCATGTTGGACATTGGCAACAATGAAAGAAAAAAAATCTTTTGTATCGGAGTCCCGTGCATTTTAGGTGTAAAAATTGTATTTCTCCATTTACCATAAAAATCCTCTTGTTGAATACATTGGAGGACACAGGAGGTGTGATGTGCATTAGACCACACTGTTCTCTCAGTCTCTAAGGTGGGACGACGGGGGGCAATTACACCCAGATGCCAGTAGTCACAAACTGTGTTAGAAAAACAAAGGGAGAATATTAATAGCACACCTCCCACAAAGTGCAACACGGCCCCCTGCCCAGCACGAGCCCCCCACGTGCAGCCTCTCTCCCCCTGCAAGCTCCCCCCCCCCCCCCAACGTGTAGCCTCTCTCCCCCTGCATCCTCCCCCCCCAACATGCAGCCTCTTTCCCCCTGCAAGCTCCCCCCCCCCAACGTGCAGCCTCTTCCCCCCTGCAAGCTCCCCCCCCAACATGCAGCCTCTTCCCCCCTGCAAGCTCCCCCCCCCCAACGTGCAGCCTCTCTCCCCCTGCATCCTCCCCCCCCCCAACATGCAGCCTCTTCCCCCCTGCAAGCTCCCCCCCCAACGTGCAGCCTCTCTCCCCCTGCATCCTCCCCCCCCCAACGTGCAGCCTCTTTCCCCCTGCAAGCTCCCCCCCCCAACGTGCAGCCTCTTTCCCCCTGCAAGCTCCCCCCCCCAACATGCAGCCTCTTTCCCCCTGCAAGCTCCCCCCCCCCAACATGCAGCCTCTTTCCCCCTGCAAGCTCCCCCCCCCCCCAACGTGCAGCCTCTCTCCCCCTGCAAGCTCCCCCCCCCCAACGTGCAGCCTCTCTCCCCCTGCATCCCCCCCCCCCAACGTGCAGCCTCTCTCCCCCTGCATCCTCCCCCCCCAACGTGCAGCCTCTTCCCCCCTGCAAGCTCCCCCCCCCCCAACATGCAGCCTCTCCCCCCCTGCAAGCTCCCCCCCACCCAACGTGCAGCCCCCCTCCCAACGTGCAGCCTCTCTCCCTGCGAGCCCCACCCAACACACACACACACACACACACACACACACGGCCCCCCCCACACACACACACACACACACACACACACGGCCCCACACACACACACACACGGCCCCACACACACACGGCCCCACACACACACGGCCCCACACACGGCCCCACACACACACACACACACACGGCCCCACACACACACACACGGCCCCACACACACACACACACACGGCCCCACACACACAGACACAGCCCCACACACACACACACACACACAGCCCCACACACACACACACACACACGGCCCCACACACACACACACACACACACGGCCCCACACACACACACACAGCCCCACACACACACACACAGCCCCACACACACACGGCCCCACACACACACGGCCCCACACACACACACACACACACGGCCACACACACACACACACACACACACACACACACACACACGGCCCCACACACACACACACACACACACGGCCCCACACACACACACACACACACATGGCCCCACACACACACACACACACACGGCCCCACACACACACACACACACACACACGGCCCCACACACACACACGGCCCCACACACACACACGGCCCCACACACACACACACACGGCCCCACACACACACACACACACGGCCCCACACACACACACACACACGGCCCCCACACACACACACACACGGCCCCACACACACACACACACGGCCCCACACACACACACACACACACGGCCCCACACACACACACACACGGCCCCACACACACACACACACGGCCCCACACACACACACACACGGCCCCACACACACACACGGCCCCACACACACACACGGCCCCACACACACACACGGCCCCACACACACACACGGCCCCACACACACACACGGCCCCACACACACACACGGCCCCACACACACACACGGCCCCACACACACACACACACACGAGGCTGCACGTCGGGGGGTCTCGCAGGGAGAGAGAGGCTGCACGTCGGGGGGTCTCGCAGGGAGAGAGAGGCTGCACGTCGGGGGGTCTCGCAGGGAGAGAGAGGCTGCACGTCGGGGGGTCTCGCAGGGAGAGAGAGGCTGCACGTCGGGGGGTCTCGCAGGGAGAGAGAGGCTGCACGTCGGGGGGTCTCGCAGGGAGAGAGAGGCTGCACGTCGGGGGGTCTCGCAGGGAGAGAGAGGCTGCACGTCGGGGGGTCTCGCAGGGAGAGAGAGGCTGCACGTCGGGGGGTCTCGCAGGGAGAGAGAGGCTGCACGTCGGGGGGTCTCGCAGGGAGAGAGAGGCTGCACGTCGGGGGGTCTCGCAGGGAGAGAGAGGCTGCACGTCGGGGGGTCTCGCAGGGAGAGAGAGGCTGCACGTCGGGGGGTCTCGCAGGGAGAGAGAGGCTGCACGTCGGGGGGTCTCGCAGGGAGAGAGAGGCTGCACGTCGGGGGGTCTCGCAGGGAGAGAGAGGCTGCACGTCGGGGGGTCTCGCAGGGAGAGAGAGGCTGCACGTCGGGGGGTCTCGCAGGGAGAGAGAGGCTGCACGTCGGGGGGTCTCGCAGGGAGAGAGAGGCTGCACGTCGGGGGGCCTCGCAGGGAGAGAGAGGCTGCACGTCGGGGGGCCTCGCAGGGAGAGAGAGGCTGCACGTCGGGGGGCCTCGCAGGGAGAGAGAGGCTGCACGTCGGGGGGTCTCGCAGGGAGAGAGAGGCTGCACGTCGGGGGGTCTCGCAGGGAGAGAGAGGCTGCACGTCGGGGGGTCTCGCAGGGAGAGAGAGGCTGCACGTCGGGGGGTCTCGCAGGGAGAGAGAGGCTGCACGTCGGGGGGTCTCGCAGGGAGAGAGAGGCTGCTCGTCGGGGGGTCTCGCAGGGAGAGAGAGGCTGCACGTCGGGGGGTCTCGCAGGGAGAGAGAGGCTGCACGTCGGGGGGTCTCGCAGGGAGAGAGAGGCTGCACGTCGGGGGGTCTCGCAGGGAGAGAGAGGCTGCACGTCGGGGGGTCTCGCAGGGAGAGAGAGGCTGCACGTCGGGGGGTCTCGCAGGGAGAGAGAGGCTGCACGTCGGGGGGTCTCGCAGGGAGAGAGAGGCTGCACGTCGGGGGGTCTCGCAGGGAGAGAGAGGCTGCACGTCGGGGGGTCTCGCAGGGAGAGAGAGGCTGCACGTCGGGGGGTCTCGCAGGGAGAGAGCCCCCACAACACGCACCACTGCTCCGCGAGAGCCCCCACAACACGCACCACTGCCCCGCGAGAGCCCCCACAACACGCACCACTGCCCCGCGAGAGCCCCCACAACACGCACCACTGCCCCGCGAGAGCCCCCACAACACGCACCACTGCCCAGCGTCACCCACTGGCCACTGCGATTCCCCCAAACATGCAGCGTCACCCCCTAGCCACTGCGAGCCCCCAAACGTGCAGCGTCACCCCCTGGCCACTGCGAGCCCCCCAAACGTGCAGCGTCAACCCCTGGCCACTGCGAGCCCCCCAAACGTGCAGCGTCACCCCCTGGCCACTGCGAGCCCCCCAAACATGCAGCGTCACCCCCTGGCCACTGCGAGCCCCGCAAACGTGCAACGTCGCCCCCCGGTCAGTGCGAGCCCCCCCAAGCGTGCAGCGTCGCCTCCTGCCCAGTGCCAGCCCCCCCAAACGTGCAGCGTCGCCCCCTGCCAGCCCCCCAAACGTGCAGCGTCGCCCCCTGCCCAGTGCCAGCCCCCCCAAACGTGAAGCGTCGCCCCCTGCCCAGTGCCAGCCCCCCCCCCTCCCCCTCCCAAACGTGAAGCGTCGCCCCCTGGCCACTGCGAGCCCCCCAAACATGCAGCGTCACCCCCTGGCCACTGCGAGCCCCGCAAACATGCAGCGTAACCCCCTGGCCAGTGCGAGCCCCCCAAACATGCAGCGTAACCCCCTGGCCAGTGCGAGCCTCCCAAACATGCAGCGTAACCCCCTGGCCAGTGCGAGCCTCCCAAACATGCAGCGTAACTCCCCGGCCAGTGCGAGCCTCCTCAAATGTACAGCGTCATCCCCCCGGCCAGTGCGAGACCCCCCAAACGTACAGCGTCATCCCCCCGGCCAGTGTGAGGCCCCCCCCCCCCAAACGTGCAGCATCGCCACCCCCAAACGTGCAGCGTCGCCCCCGGCCAGTGCCATCCCCCCCCAAACGTGCAGCGTCGCACCCCGGCCAGTGCGAGCCCCCCCAAACGTACAGCGTCATCCCCCCGGCCAGTGCGAGCCCCCCCAAACGTACAGCATCATCCCCCCGGCCAGTGCGAGCCCCCCCAAACGTGCAGCGTCGACCCCCGGCCAGTGCGAGCACCCCCAAACGTACAGCGTCATCCCCCCGGGCAGTGCGAGCCCCCCCAAACTTGCAGCGTATCCCCCCGGCCAGTGCGAGCCCCCCCAAACATGCAGCCTCCCCCCCTGGCCAGTGCGAGCCCCGCAAACATGCAGCCTCCCCCCCTGGCCAGTGCGAGCCCCCCCAAACATGCAGCCTCCCCCCCTGGCCAGTGCGAGCCCCCCAAAACATGCAGCCTCCCCCCCTGGCCAGTGCGAGCCCCCCAAACATGCAGCCTCCCCCCCTGGCCAGTGCGAGCCCCCCAAACATGCAGCCTCCCCCCCCTGGCCAGTGCGAGCCCCCAAACATGCAGCCTCCCCCCCTGGCCAGTGCGAGCCCCCCAAACATGCAGCCTCCCCCCCCTGGCCAGTGCGAGCCCCCCAAACATGCAGCCTCCCCCCTGGCCAGTGCGAGCCCCCCAAACATGCAGCGTAACCCCCTGGCCAGTGCGAGCCCCCCAAACATGCAGCGTAACCCCCTGACCGGTGCGAGCCCCCCAAACATGCAGCGTAACCCCCTGGCCAGTGCGAGCCCCCCAAACATGTGTCGCCCCCTGCAAGCCCCCCAAACGTACAGCGTCATCTCCCCGGCCAGTGCGAGCCCCCCCAAACGTACAGCATCATCCCCCCGGCCAGTGCGAGCCCCCCCAAACATGCAGCGTCATCCCCCCGGGCAGTGCGGGCCCCCTCAAACGTGCAGCGTCATCCCCCCGGCCAGTGCAAGCCCCCCCAAACGTACAGCATCATCCCCCCGGCCAGTGCGAGCCCCCCCAAACGTGCAGCGTCCCCCCCCGGCCAGTGCGAGCCACCCCAAACGTGCAGCGTCGCCCCCCCGGCCAGTGCCATCCCCCCCCAAACGTGCAGCGTCGCCCCCCGGCCAGTGCCATCCCCCCCAAACGTGCAGCGTCGCCCCCCGGCCAGTGCCATCCCCCCCAAACGTGCAGCGTCGCCCCCCGGCCAGTGCCATCCCCCCCAAACGTGCAGCATCATCCCCCCGGCCAGTGCGAGCCCCCCAAACGTGCAGCGTCGCACCGCGGCCAGTGCGAGTCCCTCCAAACGTGCAGCGTCGCCCCCCGGCCAGTGCGAGCCCCACCAAACGTGCAGCGTCACCAACCCGGCCAGTGCCATCCCCCCAAACGTGCAGCGTCACCCCCCGGCCAGTGCGAGTCCCTCCAAACGTGCAGCGTCGCCCCCCGGCCAGTGCGAGCCCCACCAAACGTGCAGCGTCACCAACCCGGCCAGTGCCATCCCCCCAAACGTGCAGCGTCGCCCCCCGGCCAGTGCGAGCCCCCCAAACGTGCAGCGTCGCACCCCGGCCAGTGCAAGCCCCCCCAAACGTGCAGCGTCGCACCCCGGCCAGTGCAAGCCCCCCCAAACGTACAGCGTCATCCCCCCGGCCAGTGCGAGCCCCCCCAAACGTACAGTATCATCCCCTGCTCCGTGTAACCCCCCATAAGACACTTACCTTATTGAAGCCTGAGACATACACGAGCTGCAGCCCCCAACACAGACAGGAGACACTGCTCTGTGCCCCCAACATCCAGGCTGAGACCCCAGAGCTATAACTAATGAGGAAACGCTGACTCTTCTCCACCTCAGGGTCAGGATCCGTCCGCTCTGCACAGAGCAGAGCCCTGCATACACTGAGGAGCTGATCATGTGACCCCTGACTCCTCCCCTCCATGTGACATCATCACAGGTCCTGTAAGCACAGAGCAGCCATATATCTAGTGTGCGGCTCTGCAGGTGGAGGTAGGTGCAGGGTATTATATATCTAGTGTGCGGCTCTGCAGGAGGAGGTAGGTGCAGGGTATTATATATCTAGTGTGCGGCTCTGCAGGTGGAGGTAGGTGCAGGGTATTATATATCTAGTGTGCGGCTCTGCAGGTGGAGGTAGGTGCAGGGTATTATATATCTAGTGTGCGGCTCTGCAGGTGGAGGTAGGTGCAGGGTATTATATATCTAGTGTGCGGCTCTGCAGGTGGAGGTAGGTGCAGGGTATTATATATCTAGTGTGCGGCTCTGCAGGTGGAGGTAGGTGCAGGGTATTATATATCTAGTGTGCGGCTCTGCAGGAGGAGGTAGGTGCAGGGTATTATATATCTAGTGTGCGGCTCTGCAGGTGGAGGTAGGTGCAGGGTATTATATATCTAGTGTGCGGCTCTGCAGGTGGAGGTAGGTGCAGGTTATTATATATCTAGTGTGCGGCTCTGCAGGTGGAGGTAGGTGCAGGGTATTATATATCTAGTGTGCGGCTCTGCAGGTGGAGGTAGGTGCAGGGTATTATATATCCGGTGCGCGGCTCTGCAGGTGGAGGTAGGTGCAGGGTATTATATATCTAGTGTGCGGCTCTGCAGGTGGAGGTAGGTGCAGGGTATTATATATCTAGTGTGCGGCTCTGCAGGTGGAGGTAGGTGCAGGGTATTATATATCTAGTGTGCGGCTCTGCAGGTGGAGGTAGGTGCAGGGTATTATATATCTAGTGTGCGGCTCTGCAGGAGGAGGTAGGTGCAGGGTATTATATATCTAGTGCGCGGCTCTGCAGGTGGAGGTAGGTGCAGGGTATTATATATCTAGTGTGCGGCTCTGCAGGTGGAGGTAGGTGCAGGGTATTATATATCTAGTGTGCGGCTCTGCAGGAGGAGGTAGGTGCAGGGTATTATATATCTAGTGTGCGGCTCTGCAGGTGGAGGTAGGTGCAGGGTATTATATATCTAGTGTGCGGCTCTGCAGGTGGAGGTAGGTGCAGGGTATTATATATCTAGTGTGCGGCTCTGCAGGTGGAGGTAGGTGCAGGGTATTATATATCTAGTGTGCGGCTCTGCAGGTGGAGGTAGGTGCAGGGTATTATATATCTAGTGTGCGGCTCTGCAGGTGGAGGTAGGTGCAGGGTATTATATATCTAGTGTGCGGCTCTGCAGGTGGAGGTAGGTGCAGGTTATTATATATCTAGTGTGCGGCTCTGCAGGTGGAGGTAGGTGCAGGGTCTCTATTTTCTCTCCTTTATTTTCATGTTTCTGTCGTCTTTTCTTTGTTGCTATGACGACGCTGAAGTCGGTTTCTTATTCAGGAATTATGTTTTCTGTTTTTTTCCTCTTTTTACAGGTTTTTATCTACAAAAATAAAAACAATATAATACACTGCAGTGCGGAGCCCGGATGTGAATACAACAACAAAAATGATGAAACCGGCAGAAAAACGGCATCAAAGTGGCACCGAAGGGAGTTATAAAAAGGGTTAAAGGACTCCGCACTGCATTGCACTTTATTATTGTTATTTTTTTGTGTTTGCTGTTTAACCCCTTAATGACCGCCGATACACCTTTTAACGGCGGTAATTAAGGGTACTTCCGATCCGCCGCTTTTTAACGGCGGTCGGAAAAAAGGGTATAGCGCTCCCCAGAGTCAGAAAATCTCCGGGATTTAAGCTACTGGGGGTAGATGAGACCCTGGAGATCACGATCAGGGTCGGTTTTTCCGGTCCCCATTCACGTGATCGCCATTACAAACCGTGTAACAGCGACGACGTGAAAGTTAATGTCGGTAAAAAAATGATTCTTCTCCCATCTGGCATGATCAAACATGTCAGATGGGAGATGAAAGTCCTCCCCCGGTCACCGGTGTGGCAAAAATCTCCTCACCCCTCCAGTCCCCGTCCCCCGTCGCTGAAAGTGTCTGGCAAGTGTGCAAACCCCTCTCATGTCAGGGCTGACCCACTTGTGAGCACGATTCCCACAAACCAAAAACACTCCCTCTGGGAAAATACAAAAGTGAGTTTGACTTTGTACACAATAAAGCAGATTCAGAAGCCCCTTCATGACTTTATGAGCACACCACGTATTGTTCATTTGTTTTCCGGTCATACCTGAGATACATTTATCCCGCTCCCCCCTCAATGCCCTTCTAGTAAATGTTGATGTACAGCCCTCAATACCCTTCTGATATATATGTCTCATTGTCCTTGGTTAAGTCATGTGTATGTATATAGAAACAGTTATTGTCTTTTCCACAATTTCCAACACCATTGTATTGAAGACTGAACCATAATCCATCATAGGGAATGGGGCCGAATGAGGAATCTTAGTCTTTATTTTGGCAATTATGCCCTTGTCTGGATCGTATTCCATCCACCACGAGTATCCATCAGGCCGTGTGATATTTAGCTGGAACCAGGGTTTAGTGACCCATCCAACTATAGTCAATGTAGCAGATACATCACGAGGTACATCTTCTCCCAAAAATCTAGATTGAGTCCAGGTTTCATTGTGTATACAGTCTGGTATCAATACCTCCTGTGGTTCCAGAGGTAAGGCTAAATATGGCATAGTCTTTGAAGAAATAGGACTGTGTGTGCAGATCCAACAGTACTTTGGATTTTCTCCTTCCATGTCCTTAGTAAGAGAAATATGGTGGCGAATAAGTTTATGTCCCAGTCCATATTTAAAAGGTTGTTCAGTGTCTTTGTTGGGTGCAGCAATCCTGGTACTCCCAGCAGGATAATTAGCAAAACTGTCATTCTGCCAGTGGAGTGACCTTTTTATAGTGACTGGTGTGGATCCAGGTGGGCTTTCCCTCAAGTTTCAATGCGGTGGATGTGGTCAGTTGAACTTGGAATGGGCCATCAAAGCGTGGATCTAGGCTCCTTCTCACGTGTCTGCGCACGACAACCCAATCACCTGGATTCAGCTGATGCACATCTGCACTTGCATTGGGATCTGGAATGGATGAAAAGACATATTTATGCACCACATTAAAGGGAACCTGTCAGCAGAAATTTCGCCCAAAAACTAAATATTCCCCCTCTGCAGCTCCTGTGCTGCATTCTGGAAAGGTTTCTGTTGTTATTGTGCCCCATGTGAGACCAAAATAAAGTCTTACCTTTTTGTATGGCAATCTTTTTTTATAGTCACGGGGGCGGGCTTTCTGGCATCTGTTATTCTCCCTCCTGGTCCTTTATGCCGTCCCCCATCGCTCCTTTCCATACCTGATGACACCGCCCAGTGCTCCAGCAGTCCCCGCGCATGTCCAGTGCCAGTCTCACGGGAGTGAGCACTGAGCACAGTGTGACCGCTGGTGATGTGTTGCGCAGGCAAGAGATTATGGGTGGCACTGAGATTGTCATCAGCAAGTACCCGCCCATAATCTCGTGCCCGTGCTTTCCCCTCTGCCTCCACCGTTCTGCGCAAGCGCTGGCCACGTCACCTCTTACCCATCTTTCCCTGGTGTGCTGCTCCGCTCCTCCCATCTATTTCCTGCTCCAGGGAAAGATGGGTAAGAGGTGATGTGGCCAGCGCTTGCGCAGAACGGTGGGGGCAGAGGGGAAAGCGCGGGCACGAAATTATGGGCGGGTACTTGCTGATGACAATCTCAGCGCCACCCATAATCTCTTGCCTGCGCAACACGTCACCAGCGGTCACACTGTGCTCAGTCCCGTGAGACTGGCACTGGGCATGCGCGGGGACCGCTGGAGCACTGGGCGGCATGATCAGCTTTGGAAAGGAGCTATGGGGGACGGTATACAGAACCAGGAGGGAGAAAGACGGACGCCAGAAAGCCCGCCCCCGTGACTATAAAAAAGATTGCCATACAAAAAGGTAAGACTTTATAAAGTCTTTATTTTGGTTTCACATGGGGCACAATAACAACAGGCACCTTTCTAGAAGGCAGCACAGGAGCTGCAGAGGGGGAATCTTTTAGGTTTTGGGCGAAATTTCTGCTGACAAGTTCCCTTTAAGTCTTTCCTGTAAGGTCTGGACATAGGCTGTCATAGTGCCGTGTTGCATCTGTAACACTTGTGGAAAGTACAGACCTGTTTTTGGGGCACTACCAAAAAGGACTTCAAAAGGAGACAAGCCTGTCTTTCTATTTTTGGAGTGTGTCTGACTGAAAAGAGTGCCAGGGATAAGCACTCTACCCAATTCTTTCCTGTCTCTGCCATGGCCTTTTGAATTTTTAGTTTAAGTGTCCCGTTTAATCTCTCTACTTTTCCACTGCTCTGTGGATGATAAGGGGTATGGACGCCTGCTCTATTCCCAGGGCCTGCATAATTTCCCTCATTATTTCTCCAGTGAAGTGCGTACCCCTGTCACTTTCTATGGCTTCTGGGATGCCATACCTACACACTAGTTCCTTCATCAGTTTATCTGCAGTTGTTTTAGCATTTGCACATTTTACTGGATAGGCCTCAACCCATCCTGAGAAGAGATCTACACATACCAGGACGTATTCATACACTCCTACCTTGGGTAGTTGTATGTAGTCTATATGTAGTCTTGAAACGGGTAGAGCGGTCTGGGTGTTGCTTTCTTAGGGACTTTTACTGTTTTACCTAGGTTGTGTTGTGTGCAGATAATGCAGGACTGTATGTGTTTGGAGGCTATGTAACAGAAGCCAGGAGCGATCCAGAAGGTATTCACCTGGTTACACATGTGACTTTTTGAGGCGTGAGTGGCGCCATGTGTTGCTTGTGCCATCATAGGGAACAGGGACCTTGGTAAACACAACTTATCCTTACTTTCCCATACTCCATTAGAGTTCAGCCTAGCTCCCATTTTCAACCAGTGTTCCTTCTTTGTTTGGGCAGCCTGATGCTGGAGGGATTTCAGGACATAGAGACTCACTGTGGCTGGGACTTGCTGGCTCCCTGCCACTATCCTCTGATCCCTAGGCCTCTTTGCCGCTGCTTTCGCAACCGCATCCGCCCTTCTATTGCCCGCTACCTCCAGTGAGTCACCTTTTGTGTGTGCTTTCACCTTAATGATGCCAACCTGGACTGGTAACATTAGTGCCTCCATTAACCATTTTACCAATTCTGCATTTTTAATAGGCTTACCAGCTGACGTAAGAAAAGCTCTACTTCTCCAAATAGGGCCAAAATCATGACAGATCCCAAATCCATAATTTGAGTCTGAATAAACATTAATTTTCCTACCTGATCCTGCTCTACACGCCTCAATGAGTGCTGTTAGCTTCGCCTCCTGCGCAGACATGTGCGGCGGGAGTGGTTCAGCTCGGATTACCTCATGTGAGGATACTACTGCATATCCAGTGTAGAATCTCCCATCCAGGTGGTATCTGGAGCCATCTACAAAAAACTCAAAATCTGCATTAGTAATAGGTGTATCATAGACATGTGAAAAACCTGCTGTCTCCTGACTCATCAGCTCTATGCAGTCATGTTCGTGCGTCATGTCAAAGTATTCATCCTCACTTGCTACCATTGTCACCAATTCCCCCTTTTCTGAATCTACTGGCAAAAGGGTGGCCGGATTCAGAACATTACACTTCTTGAGGGAGACATACTCAGGAATCAGAAGGGCACATTCAAGTCTGAGCTGTCTGGCCATAGACAGGTGTTTCAGTTGGACTTGCACAAGTATAGCATGAATGTCATGCGGGGAGTAAATTGTTAAGGGAAATGTCAATGTGATCTCACAAGCTTTCCCTAGCAGTACTGCAGCAGCCGCTACAGCACGGACACACGTGGGTGACCCTCTGACAACTGGGTCCAATCGCGCTGAGTAGTAAGCTATTGGTCTTTGTTTGTCACCATGTTGCTGTGTGAGGACGGCTGTCGCAAGCCCTCACTGTTCTGTGCAAAACAAGAAAAATGGTTGATCGTAATTTGGAATACCAAGGGCCGGGGCCGATACAATGAGTAGTTTAAGGGAATGGAAGGAATCAATAGCTTCTTGAGTGAGGCCAAAGGGGTCAGATGACAGACAATCATAGAGGGGTTGCATCATTTGCGAGGCAGACCTTATACAAGGCCTGCAGTATGACACTAATCACAAAAAAGGTGCGCAGTTGCTGGTGGGACCTGGGTAAGGAGAGATTTTGGACTGCTTGTTTTCTCTCCTCAGTCAGGTGTCTTGTACCTTCAGAGATACAGTGACCCAAAAATGTCACCTTTTGCTTACAGTACTGTAATTTTTCACGTGAAACTTTGCAACCATTCTCTGCCAGAAAACACAGCAAAGAAATTGTGGCTTCCTTGCAGGACGTCTGGTCTGGACAGCAGAGCAAAAGGTCATCCACGTACTGCAATAGCGTAACCTGTGGATGAGGCGGTTGCCACTGCTCCAGAATTCCTGCCATAGCTGTAGAATAAATGGTAGGTGAATTCATTCCTCCTTGCGGGAGGACTGTCCACATGTACTGTTTCCCCTCATGTGTGAAGGCAAAAAGATACTGACAGTCAGGGTGTAGAGGCACAGAGAAAAATGCATTTGCCACATCAATTACTGTAAAACATTTGGAGGTCCCTGGGATTTGTGACAGTAAGGTATGTGGGTTTGGAACAATAGATGTTACACTCTCAGTGACAGCATTGACAGCTCTCAAATCATGCACCAGTCAGTATGTATCAGGGGAACCTTTGGGCCCTGTGCGCACTTACCGGATTTTGCCGCGGATTTTCTGCAGATTTGCTGCATGTTTCGCTGCAGAAAATGTTCATAACATCTCTGCAGTGAATCACCAGCAAAACCTATGGGAAAAAAAAATCCTGTGGACACTAGGCGGATTTTGACAGCTGCATGTTTTGCTGCGGGATTCCCGCAGCAAAAACAATTGCATGTCAATTATATTCCGCACGTCGCTGCGGGATTTCACTCCATTGACTGCCATGTAATCGTGAAATCCCGCAGGGAATAACGCAGGCAGCAAATTCTGTGCGGTTCACTGCATTTTCCTGCGTTATTCCCTGCGGTATTTCACAGTTTACCTGCGATAATGTACATCGCTTGCCTGCGGTTTTGCAGGGAAGTGATGTCATTATGACAGGAAGAGGAAGCGGAGCAGAGAGTAAACACACACAGATCACAGACACACACAGACATCACAGACATAGAACACAGACACAGACACATAGAACACACATAGAAATCAAACGGAAATATAGAAAACAAAGCACGTGGGCTCCGCTGTATATTTACCATCCAGCCGAGGTAAGCACACAGCTGCGGCCCGGTATTCTCAGGCTGGGGAGGGAGAGGGGCAGGGTTAATGTCCCCCGCCTCCCTCCCACCTCCCGCAGTCGAGAATATCAGCCGCAGCTGCCCCGGGACTGTTGCATACATTATGCGGCAGTACCGGAGTGTCCCCAGCTCTTCCTGCTGCCGTGATACTGTGGCAGTCAGGGTAATACAAGGAGTTAATGGCGGCGGATCGCCGCCACTAAGTCCAGGCTTGATCATGGCAGCGTCTATGTGACAGCTGACATGATCAACCCGTAAGTAAAGTGAAAAAACACACACACCAAAAAATCCTTTATTTTAAATAAAACACAAATAAGCCTCGTTCACCCTTTTTATTAACCCCTCCCGAAACAAAGCTCCGACGTAATCTACACAGCTCTGGCGTAATCCACAGGTCCTGCGCTGCTTACATCCAGCCGCGACTGACACACAGCGCTGAATGCAGCCTCGCAGCGAGACAGCAGAGGTAATTACCGGTCATTTCCCACGGCCGGCAATATGAACTCACTACCGACCGTGAAAAATGCAGCGATCTGTCCTCTAACTATCTATCCCTCTATCTATCTATCCCTCTATCTATTCTTCTATCTGTCTATTTATCTATCTATTATCTATCTCAGAAGGAAATGATTTTTTTTTTTCAATGTGCTTTATTGCATTGAATGCAATAAAGCACATGTACCAACCTGCACGCGGCAAAACTGCGGCAATACCGCGGTAAAACCGCAGCAAACTGCATGCGGTTTGCTGCGGTTTTTTACCGCGGGTGCGGTAATCTTTCAGTGCCTGCAGAATTTTCTTGAGAAAATTCCATTTTCCAGTGCGCACAGGGCCTTGGGCCCTTTTTTCTTGATTGGATACAAGGGAGTGTTACAGGGGAGGACCTTTGTACTAGAGCCCCTGCCTGCACATAGTCTCATATCTCTGGTCATGGCCATTGATTTGGCTGGGCTTAAGGGATACTGTTTTAAACAAGGAGGAGTGGAGCCTTCTTTTAATTTTATCATGACTGGGGGAATAGGAAGCCGACCAACATCAGTTTTTCCCTTTGTCCATACGATGTCTGGAACTTGTTGTATTGCTATGTCTTCACTAGTTCTGGTATCGGACACTCTCGCAGATTTGGACATGTACACCATTGCTGCAATCTTGCACAAGTGTTTGTCAGAGAGGGGACTTGTGACTGTAATACCTTCTGGGGTGTATTGTATGGTAGCCTGGATAGCACTTAACACATCAGCCCCCAGCAAATTCATAGGAGTATTTTCACTAACAATAAGGTTTGTGAGAATTTCCTGGCTATCTTGTAATTTCAGCTTCATCTGTTTTGTCAAGGGAGTTTCAGACACCAATCCCTCCACCCCGACACACTCCACAGTCTCGTCAGTAATCATGTCTGGCTTTATCAGGTCCTTATGTACCACAGTTCCGGCTGCCCCAGTGTCAATTAAAAATTCTGCCTCTTTCCCCCCTGGCATTGATATGGTCGTAATTAAGGTGGGACTAGGTCCCGAGGGAACCAAAACAGCGTACACGTTTGTCACTGGGTTGCCAGTTTCCTAGGCCAGAGGCAAAGGAGGAGGGAAGGAAGGAGGAAAGTCAGTCTGCTCCCTCTCCTTTTTGAGGTTTTTGCACTGTCTGGCGTAATGTCCATTCTGTCCACAATTCCAGCACTGTACGGTCACTAGGTCTACTGGTGCTCCCCTTCTCTGCTTCCACTGTTTTCCTTGTGCTCTAGCATACATAACTGGTCGCTTGCATTTTGTCAGTTCAACCCACTTAGCAGGTCTGTTGGGTCCATGTTTCTCCACTCAGGTCTGGCTGTCTGTACTGCTTCTCGTAAAAACTTATTCATACCGTCAATGAATGCATTCACCAATATTTTGATATCAAGGTCGTTTCTTGCACTGTACTCCATGTCTGTCCACTTCAGCTGTAACCTCCCAAAGTACGTCTCTATACTCTCACCTTTTTGCTGTGTCACGTCAGTCATCAGTACAGACTGCTCTGATTGTTTCTTTGTAGCCCATTCTTTCAATGCCTCACAGTACGTCATTCCAGACTTCTCAGACTGAACATCCATGATCCATGATTGCTCCTTTATCATATCAGTATGTGATTTAATTATGTGTCCCAACACGTCACCTGCCTTTGCAGTCACCAAACTCTCGAGGTCTGTCCAAGTGCATTTATAAGTCACCTGTATTGTCTGTATTTGCCTGTAAAATGGGAAAGGTTGGTTTTCAGGGTCAGGTAACTGTTTCAATATAGCTAGCTGGTCAGAGGGGCTCCAGGGATGATATTCCTGTGTCTGTCTGATTCTTGTGACCTTCCTCGGTCGGGATGTATCTGATTTTTTGGTACTGGTCCTAGGGCGTTCTTTTCTTTCCTCACCGTCAGAGTAACGTCCAGCTTCCTCCCCAAAACTGAATTCCTTCACTACCTCTGTCTCAGAGTCAGCATCCTCTGTCATCACATGTGATCTGGTTCGAACAGGATTTAGTGCAATCTGCTTAGGCCGAGTAACATTACACGTAGCACAAGTACTTCTCCAGTCTGGGTTTTTCTGACTACAATGTTTACAAGTCCATTCATCTGGTCTGGGTTTCTGATTATGTGAAGGTGGGGCGGTAGCAGTCACAATTTCTGCTTTTGGTGCATTAAAATATTCATAATACACCTTATCTCCCGCTGTGGTCTCTCTATATCCACAATGCTGCACTTCTTCAGCCACACGACACTATTTACTTGTTGCTCTACCCTCTTGTCTTTTATCCAACCTCTCTTTTCTTCCCTGAATCTGTGCCATTTCTCAACATCCAAACATCCGTACTCTGGCATGTCTGCCTTTTTGAGTATTGGTCTGACATTTTTCACTGCTTCCTTGCCTTCCCTTTCTTGCACTATCTGTTTGGCTGTTTTGGATCCCGCTGGAGCCCCACACTGCACACTGAACAAGTTGCCTATGGCTTCAACCTATTCCCACACAGCCCACATCTCTGCAAATGCCTTCTTAGTGTCCTTGGACCTTTTCAACAGTACACACTCCTCCGGCAAGTCAGAATGGGCTCTCAAGGTGTAGCTAGAAGGCTAGTCAGCACTCTCACTGGCTACCCTTGCAGGGTGTATTGGGAAGGCTTTAAAACAGCTCTCTCACCCAATAGACCAGATGACTAAAGCAGGGAGGACCAGGTGTGATAGTCCTCTCACCTACTAGACCACCTCCATGTAAGTGGGAAGGCCACACTGCTCTCTCACCCATGTTTTGCACGTACTGGAGACACGGAGACGCGTTGACAAATGTTACCCTATGGCAGAAGGCACACAGACGTAAAATCACACGGAACGTTTGTGCGTTTTCCCACACGGCCGACATGTCCATTTTTGGCGGTCAGCACACAGGCACGGACCCGCTGCAGTCAATGGGTCCGTGCCTGCATGGACGGCACACGTAGCATATCCGTGTGCAGCACGTTTCGTCCGTGTGCGTTTTTAAACGAGTGATGTCGCTCTTTTTTTTTTTTTTTTTTTTTTTTTTTTTTAAAGTCAGTATACTTGCCTTTTTTTATGATGTTCTCAGTCATTCTCACTTTGGCGCTTGGTCTGTTTCTTTCCCCAGCTCATACTTACCAATCCCTGATCATCAGTGCGGCGAGGAACAGCTGTGCCAAAAATACGCGACTTCAATTAATTTGAAAATGCCGGACGCTCATTAATCAATCTCGTATTCCCTGCTTACCCCACCCACAGGCGCCTATGATTGGTTGCAGTTACACACGCCCCCATGTTTAGTGACAGCTGTCTCACTGCAACCAATCACAGCTGCCGGTGGGCGGGTCTATACTGTGCAGTAAAATAAATAATTAAATAATTAAAAAAAAAGGCGTGCGGTCCCCCCAATTTTGATACCAGCCAAGATAAAGCCATACGGCTGAAGGCTGGCAATCGAGGTAATAAGGAGTTAATGGCAGCAGCCCATAGCTGCCAATAAGTCCTAGATTAATCATTGCAGGCGTCTATGAGACACCCCAAATGATTAACCTGTAAGTTAAAGTTAATAAACATACACAGTGAAAAATCCTTTATTTGAAATAATAAACAATAACAAATACCCTCGTTCACCACTTTAATAAGCCTCCAAAAACCCATCCATGTCCGACGTAATCCAAGGAGGTCCAGCGTCGCTTCCAGCTCTGCTACATGAAGGTGAAAGGAGCTGCAGAAGAGCACCGCCGCTCCTGACAGCTCCACGCAGCAACTGAGGTGAGTCGCGCGATCAGCTGAGCTGTTACTGAGGTTAATCGCGGCCACCGCTGAATCCTCCAACTGTGACAGCAAGTCACCCGAGTGACAGCGATGAAGTCACAGGTGAGTTGCGGTCTCGGGGGGAGGACTCCAGCTAGCTGCGGATAACCTGAGTGACGGCAGCGCTAATCGTACTGCTTACTTCAGTCACTCAGGGGATTAGCGGTCACCGGTGAGTCCTTCACGGGTGACCGCTAATCAGTACACGACACAGAGCCGCGGTATGACATTGAAGTCGGGTGAAGTTCACCCGAGTTCATTCTCATCTCGCAACTCTGTCTGCTGTCAGCCGACATGTATCAATGACATTGTGCATCACACACACGGAACATTTCACACGGACATTACACATACTCATACACAGCCATTCCACACGCACACACGGCTAGCATACGCCATCACACGGATGTCATACGTACCGGAGAAACACCCATAAAAAACTGAACACGGACCCGAAAAACGGAACGTGTGACACGTACGTTTTTTATGCGGAAGTGTGTTTTAGGCCTTAGACCTGATGTGCAGTTGGGTACCCCATGCCGGTCCTTTACAAAGTATTCCAGCCACGTAAACTAGAGTTAAACCAAGACAATCCTCAGAGCTGACTTCTTACACAGGGCAGAAGACAGAAAATTGCGCAGCGCCTTACTTGCCCCCTCCCAACAAAATAGCAGCAGCACACAGTTTGTTTAGCAAGAGTCTTATCTCAAAAGAATTCTTCGTCCAGACAGCTTTCCAAAACATCCAACTTTCCTAATACCCACTGGTATACACAATCCTAGCAGAAAATTGAGACTACTCACATACCTTCACAGCACTAATATTCTACTGAAAGGAAAAATAATTACTTTGCTATAAAACCTTCGTCTCCATTTTGAGGGGAAGAAACATACGATATCTCACTATAAGGACAGATCCCAGGACCACTTGTCCACTCATTCATTGATTCCAGAAACATATGTAACAATACACCTTCCAAGGATCAGTTAACCTCACATGTAAATAAAATTATCTAAACCGCTCTTGACACTGATGGGAAAAAATATATGTGCCAGGTATCCACTCAAATACTCTATATGGCTATGCCCTGTGACATTTCACAACCAGAACATCTTTTCACAGTCCACAGTATGGCCTATAACCATTAATTTATACATACATATTATTACACCAAGTCCCTTATCTCAATTACTCGTCACTTTAATGTTATTCAGAGGCTTCTCATCAATATACAACTTACTGCCTGCCTACTTTATCTAGGCATTAATATGAAACCACTTATGAACACATATCCCTAGTCCAGTGTATTGCACATCAAAGATGCAAAGATGGCCAAAGCAAAACACAAAACACAGCACATGTAATTATACAGAGACTGTCCCAATTCCGTACTATGCAATCTATGCAATCCGTTAATGGACGGACAACAGATTATCTTATTACTCTATTTTTTCAACTCTCATTCAGACATGCATGAAAAAACAATACTCACTGGTGATACCAGAGTTCTTGAATAGTGTTGAGCGGACCCGGATCGGCAAAATCTGGATCCGCACGGTTTAAGCGGCAGATCCGAGTCCAACCCGAACGCGGGATTCCGGGTGCACGATCCGGATCCGTTTTTTTTTTTTTTCTCCTCTCCTCTCCTCTCCTTTCCTCTCCTCTTCTCTCCTTTCCTCTCTCTCCGGATCGGATCCAGACTTCTTTGTAAACCCGCCGCGGATCCGCCGGACCCCGATTATTTGCAATCCTCTCAACTCTATTCTTGAACCGTGTGTACAGCCTTACCCAGAAAATTCGGGAAATCAGACAGAGTGAAATAAAGTGTAAGAATTGCATGGCAGGTCAGTGAAGCTGCACTGATTGCACCCTGACTGCTGAGCCCTGTATGCAGGGCCGTATTTACCATTAGGCACCCGTGGTCCGGTGCCTAGGGCGGCAGATTGTGAGGGGCGGCACCTTCTGGCAGCAAAAAAAAAAAAAAAAAAAAAAAATTTTTTTTTTTTTTTTTTTTTTTTTTACATTTTTTTTTTTACATTTTTTTTTTGTGGCTGCCGAGCACAGGGAGCTGATTGACCCCGGAACTGCCGGCGCCTGCACTTCCGGGGTCACAGGCGCGCGCCAATCAGCTCCTTCCTCTGTGATGCCGTGATGGAAGCCGGTGTCAGAAGAGGATACTCACGTGAGCCAGGAAGATGGTGGCGGGCACTGGAGCAGGTAAGTGGATTCATAAGGAGCGTGGGAGTGTCTCTAATGCAGACCGGAGATCTGCGCATGCGGGGGGGGGGAGGCGGCAAAGGCTGATACTGGAGGGAGGCAGAGGCTGAGACTGGGGGGAGGCTGGAGGGAGGCAGAGGCTGAGACTGGGGGGAGGCTGGAGGGAGGCAGAGGCTGAGACTGGAGGGAGGCAGAGGCTGAGACTGGGGGGAGGCAGAGGCTGAGACTGAGACTGGAGGGAGGCAGAGGCTGAGACTGGGGGAGGCTGGAGGGAGGCAGAGACTGGGGGAGGCTGGAGGGAGGCAGAGACTGGGGGGAGGCTGGAGGGAGCAGAGGCAGAGACTGGGGGGAGGCTGGAGAGAGGCAGAGGCTGAGACTGGGGGGAGGCTGGAGGGAGGCAGAGACTGGGGGGAGGCTGGAGGGAGGCAGAGGCAGAGACTGGGGGGAGGCTGGAGGGAGGCAGAGGCTGAGACTGGGGGGAGGCTGGAGGGAGGCAGAGACTGGGGGGAGGCTGGAGGGAGGCAGAGGCAGAGACTGGGGGGAGGCTGGAGGGAGGCAGAGGCTGAGACTGGGGGGAGGCAGAGGCTGAGACTGGAGGGAGGCAGAGGCTGAGACTGGGGGAGGCTGGAGGGAGGCAGAGGCAGAGACTGGGGGAGGCTGGAGGGAGGCAGAGGCAGAGACTGGGGGGAGGCTGGAGGGAGCAGAGGCAGAGACTGGGGGGAGGCTGGAGAGAGGCAGAGGCTGAGACTGGGGGGAGGCTGGAGGGAGGCAGAGACTGGGGGGAGGCTGGAGGGAGGCAGAGGCAGAGACTGGGGGGAGGCTGGAGGGAGGCAGAGGCTGAGACTGGGGGGAGGCTGGAGGGAGGCAGAGGCAGAGACTGGGGGGAGGCTGGAGGGAGGCAGAGGCAGAGACTGGGGGGAGGCTGGAGGGAGGCAGAGACTGGGGGGAGGCTGGAGGGAGGCAGATGCTGAGACTGGGGGGAGGCTGGAGGGAGGCAGAGGCTGAGACTGGGGGGAGGCTGGAGGGAGGCAGAGGCAGAGACTGGGGGAGGCTGGAGGGAGGCAGAGACAGAGACTGGGGGAAGGCTGGAGGGAGGCAGAGGCAGAGACTGGGGGGAGGCTGGAGGGAGGCAGAGACTGGGGGGAGGCTGGAGGGAGGCAGAGGCAGAGACTGGGGGGAGGCTGGAGGGAGGCAGAGGCAGAGACTGGGGGGAGGCTGAGGGAGGCAGAGGCAGAGACTGGGGGGAGGCTGGAGGGAGGCAGAGACTGGAGGGAGGCAGAGACTAGGGGGAGGCTGGAGGGAGGCAGAGGCAGAGACTGCGGGGAGGCTGGAGGGAGGCAGAGGCAGAGACTGGGGGGAGGCTGGAGGGAGGCAGAGGCAGAGACTGGGGGGAGGCTGGAGGGAGCCAGAGGCAGAGACTGGGGGGAGGCTGGAGGGAGCCAGAGGCAGAGACTGGGGGGAGGCTGAGGGAGGCAGAGGCAGAGACTGGGGGGAGGCTGGAGAGAGGCAGAGGCAGAGACTGGGGGGACGCTGGAGGGAGGCAGAGGCAGAGACTGGGGGGAGGCTGGAGGGAGGCAGAGGCAGAGACTGGGGGGAGGCTGGAGGGAGGCAGAGGCAGAGACTGGGGGGAGGCTGGAGGGAGGCAGAGGCAGAGACTGGGGGGAGGCTGGAGGGAGGCAGAGACTGGGGGGAGGCTGGAGGGAGGCAGAGGCAGAGACTGGGGGGAGGCTGGAGGGAGGCAGAGGCAGAGACTGGGGGGAGGCTGGAGGGAGGCAGAGGCAGAGACTGGGGGGAGTCTGGAGGGAGGCAGAGGCTGAGACTTGGGGAGGCTGGAGGGAGGCAGGGGCTGGGACTGAGGGGAGGCTGGAGGGAGGCTGAGGCTGAGACTGGGGTGAGGCTGGAGGGAGGCTGAGACTGGGGTGAGGCTGGAGGGAGGCTGAGACTGGGGGGAGGCTGGAGGGAGGCTGAGACTGGGGGGAGGCTTGAGGGAGGCAGAAGCTGAGACTGGAGGGAGGCTGAGACTGGGGGGAGGCTGGAGGGAGACTGAGGCTGAGACTGGGGGGAGGCTGGAGGGAGGCTGAGGCTGAGACTGGAGGGAGGCTGAGGCTGAAACTTGAGGGAGGCTGAGGCTGAGACTGGAGGGAGGCTGGAGGGAGGCTGAGGCGGAGACTGGGGCAGGCTGAGGCTGGGGGGAGGCAAAGGCTGAGACTGGGGGAGAGAGGCTGATGCTGAGGGAAGATAGAGGCTGATGCTGGGGGAGAGAGGCTGATGCTGGGGGAGTGGGAGAGAGGGGCTAATGCTAGAGACAGAGGACAAGGGATGAGGGATAGTGCAATGACAAAATCGATTGGGTGGGGGGAGTGTAAGGACTCAGAATAAGAGGGGGCAGCATTGGGAGCTCATTGTGAAGAAGGGGCAGCATGTGTGGGATCAGTATGGAGTGGAGCAATGTAGGGGAGTCAATATCAAGAGTGGGGTAGTGTGTGTGTGGGGGGTCTCAGCATAAGCGTTAGTGTGGTGGTCTTAGCATGAGTGGGGCAACATGAAGGTCTCATTATGGAAAAGAGGAAGGCAGCATTAGGAGCTCATGGAGAGGGACAGCATGCATGGGACATTGTGAGAAGGGGGCAGCATGCATGGGACACTGAGGAGGGGGCAGCATGCATGGGACACTGTGAGGAGGGGGCAGCATGCATGGGACACTGTGAGGAGGGGGTAGCATGCATGGAACACTGTGAGGAGGGGGCAGCATGCATGGGACATTGTGAGGAGGGAGCAGCATGCATGGGACATTGTGAGGAGGGAGCAGCATGCATGGGACATTGTGAGGAGGGAGCAGCATGCATGGGACATTGTGAGGAGGGAGCAGCATGCATGGGACATTGTGAGGAGGGAGCAGCATGCATGGGACATTGTGAGGAGGGAGCAGCATACATGAGACACTGTGAGGAGGGGGAAGCATGCATGGGACATTGTGAGGAGGGAGCAGCATGCATGGGACATTGTGAGGAGGGAGCAGCATGCATGGGACATTGTGAGGAGGGGGCATCAAGCATGAGACATTGTGAGGAGGGAGCAGCATGCATGGGACATTGTGAGGAGGGAGCAGCATGCATGTGACATTGTGAGGCGGGAGCAGCATGCATGAGACATTGTGAGGAGGGAGCAGCATGCATGAGACATTTTAAGGAGGGAGCAGCATGCATGGAACATTGTGAGGAGGGAGCATCAAGCATGAGACATTGTGAGGAGGGAGCAACATGCATGGGACATTGTGAGGAGGGAGCAGCATGCATGGGACATTGTGAGGAGGGAGCAGCATGCATGGGACATTGTGAGGTGGGAGCAGCATGCATGAGACATTGTGAGGAGGGAGCAGCATGCATGAGACATTGTGAGGAGGGAGCAGCATGCATGGGACATTGTGAGGAGGGAGCAGCATGCATGGGACATTGTGAGGAGGGAGCATCAAGCATGAGACATTGTGAGGAGGGAGCAGCATGCATGGGACATTGTGAGGAGGGAGCAGCATGCATGGGACATTGTGAGGCGGGGAGCAGCATACATGAGACATTGTGAGGAGGGAGCAGCATGCATGAGACATTGTGAGGAGGGGGCAGCATGCATGGGACATTGTGAGGAGGGGGCAGCATGCATGGGACATTGTGAAGAGGGGGCAGCATGCATGGGACATTGTGAGGAGAGAGCAGCATGCATTGGACATTGTGAGGAGGGGGCAGCATGCATGGGACATTGTGAGGAGGGGGCAGCATGCATGGGACATTGTGAGGAGGGAGCAGCATGCATGGGACATTGTGAAGAGGGGGCAGCATGCATGGGACATTGTGAGGAGGGAGCAGCATGCATGGGACATTGTGAGGATGGGGCAGCATGCATGGGACATTGTGAGGAGGGGGCAGCATGCATGGGGACATTGTGAGGAGGGGGGCAGCATGCATGGGACATTGTGAGGAGGGGGCAGCATGCATGGGACATTGTCCTCAAATCATGCTGCTCCCTCCTCACAATGTACAGATCATATTTCATAATCGAGGAAGGTGTGGTGGGTATACAGTGGTTTATAAGGGAGGGCAGAGTGGTGTTTTAGTTTATTAGGGGCAGTGTCACAGTCACAGTATAAAAGTGGGGACGGTGTGGTGGGAATATTTTATACTCATGCTATGTTTTGATGTGCCTGTGGTGATTCCCATTGGGGGGGGGGGGGGGTTAGTTTCTTATTGATACTTTTTAAAGTGTGCTACAGAGTAGATCTGCCTTAAACAGATGTCGTGTGCGAAAACTCAGTTTTACGTTGTCACTAAGGGGCGCGACCACTTAAAGTGCCTAGGGCAGCATGAAGGCAAAATACAGCCCTGCCTGTATGTAAGGGGTTAAAATCCCACTCGCATGCCCGAACCCTGCACCCGTTATGGTGTCCAATCCCACTATTTTCCTCACTATTGGCTCCCCTATATAATTCCCCTTACTTCCTGGATTCGGCCTCTCCTCATCCTGAGACCTGGACGCTGCTCTGCTGTTGGCAACCCGGACACAGTCTGCTGCTGTTGAGAGATGGCCGACACTTTGGCTGCTAACATAAGGGACAGAATCAGGAGGGATGGTGACGCCTGGCTTACCGCTTTCTTAGATAAACCGCGTCCCGTCCCTCCTGAGGCTCAGGCGGTGACCCCGGACGGCTAGCGGTCCGCTCGGCATACCTGTCCGCCGAAGCACCTGAGTCCCCACACCGATAATGCCGCGGGGCGTGCGCACTTCTCGTGCTCGCGCCTCATGACTAGCCCCCCAAACCCTCCCTCGGTTCCCAACCGCAGTGGCTACACGCCAGTACTGTTCCTCTGGCAGCGTGGACCTGCGGTCGGTAGCTGTGGCTTCACGGGGCGTGCGCACTTCTCGTGCGCGTGCCTCGCGACTAGTACCGCCCACTTTCACCCAGCTCCCGACCGCAGTGGCTGTGAGCCAGGACTGTCCCCCTGGCTGCATGTATCTGCGGTCGGGAGCTGTTAACCCCCATGAACCACCAACTCATGCGGATCCCTCCCCCCTTATCCCCTCCCAGCTCCTCACTCCCTTCCAGCTCCCGACCGCAGCGGCTGTGAGCCAGGACTGTCCCCCTGGCCGCATGTATCTGCGGTCGGGAGCTGTTAACCCCCATGTACCACCAACTCATGCAGATCCCTCACCCCCTCCCAGCTCCTCACCCCCCTCCCAGCTTGCGGCCATGGCTGCTGCATGCAGACATTCTCCCCGTGTCAGTGTGGAGCCGCGGCCAGTATTAGTTAACCCCTGCCATTCCGAACTGCTATTAAAACAGCCACCACCGTCACTAACAATAACAGGGGGACACCATGACTGTGGCTCCTCGTTTATGGGAGGATCTGCAGGCATAGTACACCCCCTACCCCCCTCTCAGTTTATTCAGCAGGGTGCACCCCTGGGTGCTGGGGCAGTAATAAGCCCTCCTGGCCCCTTTGCACAGTTGCAGCCCCTCGCCATGCCACCTTTGGTGCGAGGGGCTGCAGGTGTGCACCCTGCAGTATCTGCCCCTCCCCCACCTGCATGAGCCTCATCTGCTCGATTATTAGCCCCTCCTGCCCCGGCTTGTCAAGCCCCTTATATTCCTGCTTTAAACCAGGCGGTTGCTGGACCCCCGGCCCGCGGTCGTAGCTACTGTGGGCGCGGTATCCACTCTGCCTTGCTCTCCTCGGCATCACCCCTTCGCAGCCCTGGCCTACGCAGATGCTCTGCAGGTGTACACCCTGCAGTGTCTTCCCCGCCTCCACCTGTACAAGCCCCATTTGCTTCTGTTTCACCAAAAACGGTTGCTGGATCCCCGGCTCGCGGTCGTAGCCGCCGTGGGCGCGGTAACCGCTCCACCTTGTTCTCCTCGGCATCAACCTCTTGCAGCCCTGACCGCAGACGCTCTGCTGGATCACATGGCAGACATAGCCACCATTCTTCCCGTCGCTCCAGATCCTTTCGGAGGAGCCGCCGTTCCCGTTCATCGAGGTGCCGTTCTCCTTCCACTTCACCGTATTCCTCAAATAGGTCTGTTGTGCCCCATGGGCATCATCGCCGTCGTTACCGACCTCCTCAGAGGGATACGGTTATTGATCCTCTTCAGGAGCCTGCTGTCGCTCTCCTTCCGGATGTTGGTGAGTACCAATACTTGGGGGCGTTGGGGGGTAGTGCGGGCATGGCAGCAACTATCCAGACACTGTTAGCTAATTTACAGGCGGGTGGGGTTAACTAGTTAACCATTCTGTAGCTGGTCCACCTCCTTCACAGTCTGACCCCCCGCCTCGTGCTGACATTCATAGAGACGCTTTCTTTTGTGGCATTGCCCCTTTGGGATCCCATTTGGATGCGGAGACTGTCCGAAAAATATGGGCGAATAACTATGTTGATATATGGTCTTTAGTTACGACCCGATCAACATACAATTGACAAGGAACGAAGCTCATCTGATCGTCCTTTCGAGAGGAGGCCAAAAGTGGCTAAGTCCATTAACAACTGGCTTCAGGCATTTTTTGTTATGGGATGTGTCATGGGACAGAAGCACCCTGAGCGCTGTTCTGAGATGTTTATATATCTCAACACCATTTATAATTCCTACAAGTCACATGGGGGATCAGCTTGATGGCGTTATGACGAGGATTTTCGGCGTCGTTTGGCCCTTCAACCCCAGTTGAGTTGGGGTGTGAAAGCCACGGACACTTGGCTGCGTTTAATGCTGGCTCAGAAGACTTATGACCCCCTTTACCCTGGCACCTCCGGCTCAGTGGCCGTTCGTAGACCCAGCGCGTGTTGGTTATTTAATGAAGGCCACTGCCGCTTCTTTGGCCTATGTAAATTCAGGCATGAGTGCTCCGCTTGTGGCGGAGCACATGCAGCAACTCAGTGCCTTAGTTCGTCCGCAAAATTGCCAGCGACACCATCAAATACGCTGGATAAGGATGCCAGTGGGCATTCTCGCGATGGGACTGTGGCTCGACTGGTACCCTAATAAAGAGGCTGTTGCTCAGCTGTGCATTGGCTTTATTTTGGTTACCCTTCTTAGGGATTGCAATTGATTCCAAATATGTTTTTTTCGCCTCCCACCTGACAAAGCTTGCTTTTATTTCCCATGAAGTTTTTTTGGATCTGTCCATAGCACATGGTGGCAATTGCTTGTGCGTGTAATTTTGTTTGTCCATTCTCAATAGGTTCTTTTTTTTTTGCGTTTTACTTTGGCTAGGTCTTTTTTGGCGCTTGTCAAATCGGCGAGCAGTTGTTTTGCAAAGCACATTTCTGGTGTTTTTTTGGGCGGTTTACGTGTTTGGGTTTGTAAGTCCAGGAACGGATCCATCCAGTAGGTATTCTTTGGTTAACAACTACATGCGCTGCTCAGCTATGGTGTTTCCTCCTACCTCTAGAGCAGACCTGGGCAAGGGGCGGCCCGCGGGCCACATCCGGCCCGCCTGCTTTCTGTGACCGGCCCGCCCGTCTTCAGCCGGTGCAGTGGAGCCGGGCTGCAGCGTGCCGAGCAAGGAGAGATCCTGTGCAGGTCCGCACTCCGCACAGTCAGTGCAGGCAGCGGAACGCAGGAGTCTTTCCTCTGTTCCCTGCCGGCACTAATTGTCAGTGACACACGCGCGCGCTCTGACGTTGTCAGTACTGCGCTGCGTGTGTCATTTCAAAAGTTCCCGCCCGCCCTGCAGGAGAAGAAGCAGCAGAACAGACGGAATAATTCATCCTGCACTGTAGGACCTGCGATGATGTCACGCCCATGTGACTGTGTGGGAGGAGACACAGGATGCCGGGCAGAAAGCAAGATACTGAATCCTGAAGGAGATGTGGACACATGATGACTGGTAATGAGAAAAGAGGGGACATGAGGGTGAGGGGGGCTGCAGGGTGAGTGCATATGAGGGAAGATGGAGCTGCAGGGTGAGTGGCATATGTGGGAAGATGGAGCTGCAGGGTGAGTGGCATATGTGGGAACATGGAGCTGCAGGGTGAGTGGCATATGTGGGAAGATGGAGCTGCAGGGTGAGTGGCATATGAGGGAAGATGGAGTTGCAGGGTGAGTGGCATATGTGGGAAGATGGAGTTGCAGGGTGAGTGGCATATGAGGGAAGATGGAGTTGCAGGGTGAGTGGCATATGTGGGAAGATGGAGTTGCAGGGTGAGTGGCATATGAGAGCTGCAGACTGACAGAAGGATGTGAAGGGGTGCAGAGTGTTTGAGAGGGGTAAGTTGGGGTACAGGCAGGGTGAAATATGTGGGCAGGGTGTGTGACATATGGGGGTGTAGTGTGTGTGATATGGGGGTGCAGGCTGTATGGGGAGCAGGGTGTGTGACATATGGGGGTGTAGTATAATACAGGTGTGCTATATAGGGGGTCTAGTGATGTAGTATATTACAGGTGTACTATATGGAGGTGTAGTATATTACAGGTGTGCTATATGGAGGTGTAGTATATTACAGGTGTGCTATATAGGGGTGTAGTGATGTAGTATATTACAGGTGTGCTATCTGGAGGTGTAGTATATTACAGGTGTGCTATATGGAGGTGTAGTATATTACAGGTGTATATAGGGGTGTAGTGATGTAGTATATTACAGGTGTATATAGGGGTGTAGTGATATAGTATATTACAGGTGTATATAGGGGTGTAGTGATGTAGTATATTACAGGTGTATATAGGGGTGTAGTGATGTATATTACAGGTGTATATAGGGGTGTAGTGATGTAGTATATTACAGGTGTACTATATGGAGTTGTAGTATATTACAGGTGTGCTATATGGAGGGGTAGTATATTACAGGTGTACTATATGGAGGTGTAGTATATTACAGGTGTGCTATATGGAGGTGTAGTATATTACAGGTGTGCTATATGGAGGGGTAGTATATTACAGGTGTACTATATGGAGGTGTAGTATATTACAGGTGTGCTATATGGAGGTGTATATTACAGGTGTATATAGGGGTGTAGTGATGTAGTATATTACAGGTGTACTATATGGAGGTGTAGTATATTACAGGTGTGCTATATGGGGGTGTACTATATTACAGGTGTAGTATATGGGGTGTAGTGATGTAGTATATTACAGGTGTATATAGGGGTGTAGTGATGTAGTATATTACAGGTGTACTATATGGAGTTGTAGTATATTACAGGTGTGCTATATGGAGGGGTAGTATATTACAGGTGTGCTATATGGAGGTGTAGTATATTACAGGTGTGCTATATGGAGGGGTAGTATATTACAGGTGTACTATATGGAGGTGTAGTATATTACAGGTGTGCTATATGGAGGTGTATATTACAGGTGTATATAGGGGTGTAGTGATGTAGTATATTACAGGTGTACTATATGGAGGTGTAGTATATTACAGGTGTGCTATATGGGGGTGTACTATATTACAGGTGTAGTATATGGGGTGTAGTGATGTAGTATATTACAGGTGTGCTATATGGAGGTGTAGTATATTACAGGTGTACTATATGGGGGTGTACTATATTACAGGTGTAGTATATGGGGTGTAGTGATGTAGTATATTACAGGTGTAGTATATAGGGGTGTAATGATGTAGTATATCGGAGGTGTATTATATAGTGGTGTAGTATAATACAGGTGTATATAGGGGTGTAGTGGTGTAGTATAATACAGGTGTATATGGGGGTGTAGTATATTACAGGTATATGGAGGGAGTGTAGTATAATACAGGTGTATATGGGGGGTGTAGTATAATACAGGTGTAGTATATAGGGGTGTAGTTTATTACAGGTGTAGTATATGGAGGGGGTGTAGTGATGTAATATATTGGGTAGAACTGAGGTAATTATATTAGTCCGGCCCTCTAAACCAATCCCAATTTCTCATGCGGCCCCATGGGAAAATTAATTGCCCACCCCTGCTCTAGAGGATAGGATAGTCCCTAGCTGTCAAAAGTTCCAGTTCTTGGTCTTTTTACGTCAGTGTCTTTGGTTTACTCGGCCTAACCCCTTCGGTTTTGGTACGCATTCTTTTAGGATGTATGCTGCTGCCGAGGCTGCACAGGCTGGTTTTCCAACCCTGATTTTCAGCACGTCGGTAGTGGTGTTCCTCTTGTTTTGTGCATTATAGTAGCCTTCATTTATTGCTTAACTAATGGACGGTGCGGTATCGCCCGAGCTTTTCGTATTCGGTGATGAGCTCTGTTCCTGTCCCAAGAGGTCCGTCGTGGTAAAAACTCCATCAGAGACAGGCAGCTATTTTATTGGCTTTCAAGATGGCATTCAGCAGGCCCTCTTTTTTATGGGTGCGGGTCGGAGCGCAGTCTATCGAATTTTGGTCCTCCGTGGCGGTCAATGGTTGAAAATGGTGGATGTTAAGCGAAGGCTGATTGCGCCGGGAGTCCGGCCTGGCATTACGCCTCGTTTGAAATGGTATATCCGGTTGGATAATTATAACGGTTAATTTTAAGCTGTGACTGACCCCAACCCAACAAAAGATGAGAGTTCGTATAAATATTTCATTATCTCTCCAATAAAGTTGATTTGGTTTACTACAATTGTGTGTTTTGTTCGGGCATGGGAGATTGGTTCAGTGGTGGGGTCTCAGCAGTCAAAGCTTCTCACCTTGCTGCAGCTGAAATTTCACTGTCTCAAGAGTAGAGTTGAGCGATGTTCGAGGTTCGCCAATTTCATGTTCGAGTGATTTTGGGGGTGCTCGAGATCGAACGCGAGCTTTATGCTTAAAGCTCGATAGCTCGAGTTACGTTCGAGAACGGTTCAATCAGCAAAAAGCCTAGCTATTTACTAGCTGGCTTTTCGCTGTAATAGTATGAGTCACTCTGTGATTCACACTATTATCTAATTTCAGCGTTTGGTGTGCGGGGGCGGCACGTTTAGGTCAGTGCTGCTGGGATAATGGCGATCGCCTTTTTTTTTTTTTTTCCTAAGCACGCGTGCATTGGGGCGGGCCAGCATGTCAGACAATCCCAGACACACAGCTAAGTGGTCTTTTTTGCCAGACAAGCAAGGGCATGTGTCATAGGCTGTCCATGTCACATGTTCTTGCATTATAAATACGGCCATTTTCCCTCACGGCGCCATTATCTGCTTTCTGCGTGTAGGTGACAGTCACCGCTCACGCAGCTCCTGGCGCCGCTCCGGCTGTGTACGCTACACACACAGCGCTCTACAGATTAGGGACAGAAGTTTATTTCAGTCTTTTTCAGACCTCATTTTCTCGGGCTCAGAGCCATAGGTGACAGTCAGGTCCGTGGAAACACTGTATACAGCTTCAGATAACAGCGTCTGTGTACCTAAGCTCAGGGAATTCCTTGCTGCATTTCACCATTAGGAGGGATAGAAAGTGAGGCTTCCTTTCCTGTCCACTGACCCAGAGAACCCGGCCACTGTACCCACCTGCCCACTTTTGCCACGCTATTTTTATAGCAAACAGTGTTGGACATAAGTGGCATCCAAAAAGATGGCTGCTCTACTAATTTTGTATCCCACTGGTGCCAAGCATTTTCCAGCACCTCTGCATTAAACCCTCATGCACATTTTGCTACGCTATTTTTATAGCAAACAGTGCTGAATATAAGTGGCATCCAAACAGTGGCTGCTATACTAATTTTGTGTCCCACTGGTGCCAAGCAAGTCCCACCACCTCTGCTTTCTACCATCATGCACATTTTGCTACGCTATTTTTATAGCAAACAGTGCTGAATATAAGTGGCATCCAAACAGTGGCTGCTATACTAATTTTGTGTCCCACCGGTGCCTAGCATTTTCCAGCACCTCTGCATTAAACCCTGATGCACATTTTGTTACACTATTTTTATAGCAAACAGTGCTGAATATAAGTGGCATCCAAACACTGGCTGCTATACTAATTTTGTGTCCCACTTGTGCCAAGCAAGTCTCACCACCTCTGCTTTCTACCCTCATGCACATTTTGCTACGCTATTTTTATAGCAAACAGTGCTGCCAGTTTTAGGGCCATAGCTGCATTGTCAGGGATAGTCAGTGTTGGTTCTTCAGCTGTCAATAAAGTTACACCACCTCTGAAATCTACACCACCTCTCAATTTTTGCTACCACGTTGTAAATAACTAATCTTGTCGCTAACAAAATGAGTGGCAAAAGGACAGATGCTGTTGGAAAGGGGAACAGGCGTGTTTAAAAAGGAAATAAAGTTTGTGTCCGTGGGGAAGGTGGCAAAGCTACATTAACATCTGCTGAAGATAAGCCATCTTCCAGCAAAAGTAAGATGTCTACTACTTTCCGTGGACAATCCGATGTGCTCCCTTTTTTATGGACCCAAACAACTGTAAGAAAGGTAGATGATGCACAAAAAAAGAACATGCTTGAATGGAGCTCAAGTGCTCCAACAAGTGCCCTCTCCTCCACCTCAACTACCACATCAAAAAAAACCCAGTCCTCTGAGTTGTCATCCTAATCACAATTGCTTTCTCCCAGCTATCAAGTCTCCACCCGCCCTGCACAGTATGGTGTACCAGAGATGGCTGAGTCTGCAGAGCTGTTCAGTCACACTATAGCCTGGGAATCAGAGGTCTGCTCCCAAGCTACAGTGAGTACAGACCAGGAAATGGTCTGCAGTGATGCCCAGAACCTTTGTGACTCAGATTCAGGCCCTGATGACCAACTTTCTGATCATAATGTAGCTCTCATTCCCAAACTGTAACACCTGTTGGTGGAGACAATGAGGAACATACTGATGACGATGAGACGCAGATACCAGATTGGGATGACAACTTAAATGTTCGGGCAGGGCAGGAAAAGGTTAGGTCTGAGGGCGAGGGGAGTGCAAACACAACGCTTGATGGTGAAGTTCTAGATCCCACTTACTGTCAACCCACAGTCAGGCTCTTGAGGAGGTCAACAGAGGCGGTGGAGGAGGATGCAACTGACGACGAAGTTACCTTGCGCCTTCCTGGACAGAGTCGGAGTACTGGTAGCACGTCTACAACTGCATCCTCAGCCACCACTCTGCCTCTGAGCACAAGTTGGGGTGGTTCTGCAGGTCGCATGTCCTCTAAGCCTTGCCTAGCCTGGTCCTTTTTTGACCTTGCAAAGGATCTCCCAAATCATGTGATCTGTAAAATTTGTCGTGAATCTATAAGTAGAGGCAAAAAGCTCCCCAGTTTGACAACTTCTTCCATGAATCGTCACATGAATACCAAGCATAATTCCCAGTGGGAAGCTCACTGTGCTGCAATGCTGCCTAGCGTAGCGGGCCAACCACCGCCTGCCCCTTCCAGTATATCCGCGCGCTCTTCATCTTCTATTACTGGGGGGACAGCTGTCTCACCTGGTTTTCCACGCACACCTTCCACTACTGTAACCACAACAGGCAGTTTGCTTGGTAGGTCGTCAGTTGGTTTGGAAGGGGAAACAAGTGCGTGTGTACAGCACTCTCAGACATCGATAGCACCAATGTTGGATGAAGGGAACATCATGTCTACGCCTGCACTTTCCTTACAAACCTGCATTTTTCCAGGGACACCCTACTCACCACCGTCTACACACAGCAGCCAGATCTCTGTCCCTCAGATGTGGACAAATAAAAGGCCATTTCCTCCGACCCATGACAAAGCTAAGAGGTTGACTTTATCCCTCTCTAAGATCTTGGCTACGGAAATGCTGCCTTTCCGCCTGGTGGTCACAGAGGATTTTCAAGACTTTATGTCCATCGCAGTGCCCCAGTACCAGATGCCCAGTCGCCACTACTTCTCCAAGAAAGGTGAGCCTGCGCTACACCAGCATGTCGCACACAACATCACCACTTCCTTGAGAAACTCTGTGTGTGAACGAGTGCATTTCACCACCGATACTTGGATGAGTGAGTATGGACAGGGGCGTTACATGTCGCTGACTGGGCACTGGGTAACTATGGTGATAAATGGAGAAGGGTCTGCTGAACAAGTCTTGCCGTCCCCATGACTTGTGCGTCTATGCTCTGTATGTAGAAGTTCCTTCAACTCTTCTGCCTCCTCAACCACCTCTGGGTCCTCCACCTCCGCCCCAAGCCTGCCTGGTCAGGCCACCAGCGTTGTAACTGCGCACAAGGAATCACACACACCTACTTACTATGCTGGCAGCAGAGCGCAACGGCATCAGGCGGTCTTTAGCTTGAAATGTCTTGGAAATAAGAGTCACACAGCGGCTGAGTTGTGGGCAGCTCTGCTGTCCGAGTTTCATAAATGGTTGTCTCCACTCAACCTGCAGCAAGGTAAGGCCGTGTGCGACAATGCTGCAAACCTGGGTGCGGCCCTTTGCCTGGGCAAGGTGACACACGTGCCTTGTATGGCTCATGTGTTGAACCTTGTTGTCCAGCAATTTTTAACTCACTATCCCGGCCTAGATGGCCATCTGAACAGGGCACGAAAACTGTCTGCTCACTTCCGCCGTTCAACCGCCGCAGCTGAGCAACTTGCTTCGCTCCAGAAGTCTTTCGGACTGCAGGTTCATCGCCTGAAATGTGATGTGCCGACACGCTGGAATTCAACTCTCCACATGTTACAGCGACTGTGGCAGCACCGCCGAGCACTGGTGCAATACGTCATGACGTATAGCCTGGGCCAACGAGATGCAGAGGTGGGGCAGATCACCCTGATGGAGTGGTCTCAGATCAAGGACCTATGCACCCTTCTGCACAGTTTCGACATGGCGACGAATATGTTTAGCGCTGACAATACCATTATCAGCAGGACAATTCCAGTCATTTTCATGCTGGAGCACACGCTAAACACTATTCGGAGTCAGGGGTGGTTCAACAGGAAGGGGAGGAAGTACATGAGGATTTATATGCGCAAGGGATAACAACATCACCAAGGTCCAGGCGTTCATCATCACCAAGCCGGCAGGCATGAGATGGTGGGGGAGAGGTATTAACAAGGGCGCATGGTAGCAGGCAAAATGTTGAGGAAGGTGCAGAAGAACATGAAGAAAAGGAGGACGAACTGTCCATGGACATGGAAGAATCAGCAGATGAGGGAGACCTTGGTCACATTTCAGTTGAAAGAGGTTGGGGGGAGATGTCAGAGGAAGAAAGAACGGTTAGCAGTGCACCTCTATGCCACAAACACAGCAAGGACTTGGTCCGCATGGATGCGCAAGACACATGAGCGCCTTCTTGCTGCACTACCTACAACATGACCCTCGGATTGTCAAAATTAGAAGTGATGATGATTATTGGGTGGCCACACTATTAGATCCCCGGTACAAGTCTAAATTTTGTGAAATAATTCCAGCCATAGAAAGGGACGCACGTATGCAGGAGTATCAGCAGAAGCTGTTACTCAATCTTAGCTCGGCTTTTCCACCAAACCCCAGGGGTGCACGGAGTGAATCTCCCAGTTGTAACTTGACAAACATGGGACGGTCTCGTCATCAACAGTCTATCCGTACCAGCAGCACCATATCTGGTGCTGGTGACAGCAATTTTATTGAATCTTTTCATACACCATCCTTTGCAAGGCCAACAGAGACAAGAAGTCTGACACATAGTCAACTGCTGCAGAGGATGATGCAGGAGTATCTCCAAATGAACATCGATGCCATGACTTTGCAACTGGAGCCTTGCTCATTTTGGGCATTAAATCTTGAAAAATGGCCTGAGCTCGCCACTTACGCCTTGGAGATCTTGTCGTGTCCAGCTGCCAGCGTTGTCTCTGAACGTGTCTTCAGTGCTGCTGGGTGTGTGCTAACAGATAAGCGCACGCGTCTGTCCAGTGACAATGTGGACAGACTAACGTTCATCAAAATGAACAAGTCATGGATCCGCAAGGACTTTACTACCCCTGTGTCCTCCTGGGGAGAGTAAATGCTTGTGTATTTGGAATGTGCTTGATGCAAATGTACCTGTCAAGTTTACAACTGGGGCACAAGTGCTGCCACTGAAGGGGTGTCTGTGGGGCCCAATTTTTGGAAAAAAGGGAGACTCCGCTTGGAGTAACCCTTGCTTGCAGTGTTTCTAAAAATGATCCAAGATGAACAGATCTGGGATCAGCAAAGAGTTTGCTACCTACCCCGGTGCCATCCTGGGGACAGTTAAGGCTGGCGTATTTTTGAATGTGTTTGATGCAAATCAACCTGTCCAGTTTGCAACTGGGGCACAAGTGCTGCCACTGAAGTGGTGTCTGTGGCCCAATTTTTGGAAAAAAGGGAGACTCTGCTTGGAGTAACCCTTGCGGTGTTTTTAAAAATGAGCCAAGATGAACAAGTCATGGTTGAGCAAAGACTTTGCTACCCACCCCGGTGCCATCCTGGGGACAGTTAAGGCTTGTGTATTTTTGAATATGTTTGATGCAAATCAAGCTGTCTAGTTTGCAACTGGGGCACAAGTGCTGCCACTGAAGTGGTGTCTGTGGGGCCCAATTTTTGGAAAAAAGGGAGAGTCTGCTTGGAGTCCCCTTGCTGTGTTTTACATGATTTTAGAAGGGCATGCCATGCCTATATCTGTGTCTCCTCCTCTTTTTCCTCGTCCAGCTGTTTAGTTTTCGTATGAGTATTTGTCCTTGTCACTTTCCCATATGTTTGTGTTGTCTTGGGAGTTGTTTGGCACCTTTTGGACAACTTTGAGGGTGTTTTCCAGGTGTTTTTATGTGTTTGTGATTGCCTCCCATTGTTTCCTATGGGGTTCGAGAGTTCGACAAACGGTTCGACGAACGGCTCGTCGAACGGGGCACCGTTCGACGAACCAAACTCGAACTCTAGGGGGGTGGCTCATCTCTACTCAAGAGTCCCCAAAACTTCTTCCGAATAGGCTGGTTGGCCACGGCTCCACGTTGGGCAACATAAACTGTTATAGCTGTTCTGTTTTGTTTCAAAAGTCAGCTTATGTGATCACCAGTGAGGTCCTCTGAATTAGGCCTCTTCAGGCCTAATCAATATCCAGCGCTCGGAGAAAAGACTTGCATTAATGTGAGCATGATCAGTTTTCTGTTTATTCAGCCAATGCACAGATAATTTATACCATTTACAGATCAATGTGATATTGCAAAAAAGGCTTCGAGTGGAAATTTACAAGTTGATCATATGACCTTTGACAATGACAAAAATGTAGTCATGCATATGAGATAGGAAGAACATTTAGCAGACAATAATAATCCTTGAGCTTGTTTCTTGTCTTGAAGGCTGAAAAATGGCGTGAACTTACACCAGATGTACTAATGGAATAATAAAGTATTTCAAATCAAGAAATATAACTATTAACCCTTCTACAGTTAGGTCCAGAAATATTTGGACAGTGACACAATTTTCGCGAGTTGGGCTCTGCATGCCACCACATTGGATTTGAAATGAAACCTCTACAACAGAATTCAAGTGCAGATTGTAACGTTTAATTTGAAGGTTTGAACAAAAATATCTGATAGAAATTGTAGGAATTGTACACATTTCTTTACAAACACTCCACATTTTAGGAGGTCAAAAGTAATTGGACAAATAAACCAAACCCAAACAAAATATTTTTATTTTCAATATTTTGTTGCGAATCCTTTGGAGGCAATCACTGCCTTAAGTCTGGAACCCATGGACATCACCAAACGCTGGGTTTCCTCCTTCTTAATGCTTTGCCAGGCCTTTACAGCCGCAGCCTTCAGGTCTTGCTTGTTTGTGGGTCTTTCCGTCTTAAGTCTGGATTTGAGCAAATGAAATGCATGCTCAATTGGGTTAAGATCTGGTGATTGACTTGGCCATTGCAGAATGTTCCACTTTTTTGCACTCATGAACTCCTGGGTAGCTTTGGCTGTATGCTTGGGGTCATTGTCCATCTGTACTATGAAGCGCCGTCCGATCAACTTTGCGGCATTTGGCTGAATCTGGGCTGAAAGTATATCCCGGTACACTTCAGAATTCATCCGGCTACTCTTGTCTGCTGTTATGTCATCAATAAACACAAGTGACCCAGTGCCATTGAAAGCCATGCATGGCCATGCCATCACGTTGCCTCCACCATGTTTTACAGAGGATGTGGTGTGCCTTGGATCATGTGCCGTTCCCTTTCTTCTCCAAACTTTTTTCTTCCCATTATTCTGGTACAGGTTGATCTTTGTCTCATCTGTCCATAGAATACTTTTCCAGAACTGAGCTGGCTTCATGAGGTGTTTTTCAGCAAATTTAACTCTGGCCTGTCTATTTTTGGAATTGATGAATGGTTTGCATCTAGATGTGAACCCTTTGTATTTACTTTCATGGAGTCTTTTCTTTACTGTTGACTTAGAGACAGATACACCTACTTCACTGAGAGTGTTCTGGACTTCAGTTGATGTTGTGAACGGGTTCTTCTTCACCAAAGAAAGTATGCGGCGATCATCCACCACTGTTGTCATCCATGCACGCCCAGGCCTTTTTGAGTTCCCAAGCTCACCAGTCAATTCCTTTTTTCTCAGAATGTACCCGCCTGTTGAATTTGCTACTCCAAGCATGTCTGCTATCTCTCTGATGGATTTTTTCTTTTTTTTCAGCCTCAGGATGTTCTGCTTCACCTCAATTGAGAGTTCCTTAGACTGCATGTTGTCTGGTCACAGCAACAGCTTCCAAATGCAAAACCACACACCTGTAATCAACCCCAGACCTTTTAACTACTTCATTGATTACAGGTTAACGAGGGAGACGCCTTCAGAGTTAATTGCAGCCCTTAGAGTCCCTTGTCCAATTACTTTTGATCCCTTTAAAAAGAGGAGGCTATGCATTACAGAGCTATGATTCCTAAACCCTTTCTCCGATTTGGATGTGAAAACTCTCATATTGCAGCTGGGAGTGTGCACTTTCAGCCCATATTATATATATCATTGTATTTCTAAACATGTTTTTGTAAACAGCTAAAATAACAAAACTTGTGTCACTGTCCAAATATTTCTGGACCTAACTGTATATCAGGGTGGACCCCATGTTTTTTTTCTTATTTATTTATAAATAATTATAAACAAAGAGCTTGGGCACTCTCCAAATTGCATCAGCAACCAAAGTGAAGCTGCCAGCTGTGGTTTGCAGGCTGCAGCCATCTGCTTTACCCGAGCTGGCTATCAAAAATGAGGGGACCTCACGTATTTATTTTTTTTTTATTTATTTATTTTTTGGCTAAATACAAGTCTAGTCACCCTTTAGTGCCACATGAAAGTCACTAAAGGGTGCCAGCTTAGAATATGTAGGGGGTTGGGACATTATATATGTGTTTGATATCTGTCTGTCCATCCATCCATCCTAGCTTTTTAGGCTGTGTGAACGCAATTAGGGTTTCAATCGTTTTGGACGCTGTGTTTTCACTACGTCCATAATGCTACGTTGTACAGTAGAAGTGCAGTGGGAGGAGTTTTAGAAATCTCCTACCCACGGTGCTTATTTTCTCCACAGCATAAACTGACATTTGGTACTGCAACATGTCAATTTATGCTGCGGAGATGAGAGTTCTCTGCGAAGAGAATAGAGCTAAAGTCAGCAGCAGCCTGAACCTGGACCGTGGTCATGGACATCACTCACATCTCCACAGACTCAGTATCGCCGGATCGTGGGCACATAGCCAAAAAGTGAGAAATTTGCTGCTAGAGCATCATATGTGTTCCCCATGGGGGTTCAAAATGCTCTCTATATCCCTGAGTAAAACCCTTGAGGCGTCTAGTTTCCAAATTGGGGTCACTTGTGGAGGGTTTCTGCTGTATAGGTACCCTAGGGGCCCTGAAAATGCAACATGGTGCCCGCAATCTATCTCAGCTTTACCAAAATTTAAATGGTGCGCCGTCCATTCCAAGCTCTCCTGTTTGTCCAAACAGAGTTTTTTTTTCCAGATTTGTGGGGTATCCCTGCACTCATAAGAAATTGGATAACTGTGGGGTCCACTTGAAAAAGTGATACATTTGATGCTAAAGCAAGATTTTTGTGAAAAAAATGAAAATTTTCGATATGACACCCTAAAGTTATCAAAATCCGTGAAGTACCTGTGGGTTTAAAATGCTCACTATACCACTGGATAAAATCCTTGAGGGGTCTAGTTTCCAGAATGGGGTCACTTGTGGGGGAGCTCCACTGTTTCGGGCCCTCAGGAGCTCTCCAAACGCGACATGGCGCCCACTAATGATTCCAGCCAATTTTGCAGTCTAATGGCTCTCCTTCCCATCCGAGCCCTGCCGTGCACCCAAACATTTGATTTCCAGCACATATGAGGTACTAGCATACTCAGGAGAAATTGCACAATACATTTTTGCTGCATTTTTCCTGATACCCTTGCAAAAAAAAAAGCTACTTGGTTGAAGTAACAATTTTGTGGTAAAAATGTATTTTATTTATTTTCACAGCTCAACGTTATAAAATTCTGTGACGCCCCTGGGGATTCAAAGTTCTCACCAAATATCTAAATTCCTTGATGGGTCTAATTTCCAAAATAGGTTCACTTGTGGGAGGTTTTTACTGTTTAGGTACCTCAGGGGCCCTACAAATTCAACATGGTGCCCACAATCTTTTTCAGCCAAATTTGCTTTTCAAAATTCAAATATTGCTCCTTCTATTTTGAGCCCTCCCATTTGTCCAATCAGAGGTTTCTGACCACATGTGGGGTATCAGCGCGCTCACAAGAAATTGGGTAACAAATTTTGAGTTCCATTTTGTTGTGTTACTTCTGCAAAAAGTGTATAAATTGGCGCAAGAGCAACATTTTTAGGTAAAATATATACCGTATTTTTCGGACCATAAGACGCACTTTTTCCCCCTAAATGTTGGGGGAAAGTGGGGAGTGCATCTTATGGTCTGAATGTGGCTGCGGGGAATGTGTGTGCTGCGGTGGAGCGGGTCATCGGGGGCACGAGCAGGCTGTAGCAGCCTGCCGTGACCACGTGGACCCGCTCATTTAATATGCACGCCCATTCCCCGCCCATCATCCCTCAGCGCTGAAGCAGGCACTGACAGGTGGGCGGGATGATGGGCGGGGGTTTAACAGCCGGCCCGCATGATCACTCCTGGCAACTACGGCCTGGAGTGATCATGTGCGGCTGTATTCACTGCTCCCCGGGCATCATCATCAGCGCGGGGAGCAGGGAATCAGTGTACAGTACTCACCGTTCTCCTGCAGCATCGCTTGTCATCCCGTCTGTGTCAGCGGCAGCGCCGCTGAGTGGAGCCGTCCCTGTTACCCTGCTGCATTGCGATCATCTCCTGTGTCTGTGCCTGCGGCTGGGTGGAGACTAGCGGGGCGCACAGCGATGACGTCATCGCTGTGCGCACGTGTCCACACGCAGCCGCCAGTACAGACACAGGAGATGATTGCGATGCAGCAGGGTAACGGGGATCGCTCCACTCAGCGGCGTTGCCGCTGACACAGACTGGAGGACGAGCGATGCTGCAGGGAGCGAGGTAAGGTGAGGTGAGTATGAACGTTTATTTTTTTTTATGTGCCACAGGATGCGGCCATACACCAGGATGATGGGAGTATATTATGAGCAGGATGGGGTCATATGAGCAGGATGGGGTCATATGAGCAGGATGGGGTCATATGAGCAGGATGGGGTCATATGAGCAGGATGGGGTCATATGAGCAGGATGGGGGGCATATCAGCAAGATGGGGTCATATCAGCAGGATGGGGTCATATGTGCAGGATGGGGGTATATTATGAGCAGGATGGGGGTATATTATGAGCAGGATGGGGTCATATGAGCAGGATGGGGGTATATTATGAGCAGGATGGGGGTATATTATGAGCAGGATGGGGGTACATGAGCAGGATGGGGTCATACGAGCAGGATGGGGTCATATGAGCAGGATGGGGGTATATTATAAGCAGGATGGGGGTATATGAGCAGGATGGGGGTATATTATGAGCAGGATGGGGCCATATGCCATGATGGGTTATATAGCAGGATGCGGCCATATGCCAGTATATAGCAGGATGCGGCCATATGGTAGGATGACGGTATATAGCAGGATGAGGGACATATACTGTATATACAAGGCAGGAGGATCATTACCAGGATGCGGCACCTTAGTAGAGAATTTGGGGACATTACCCCCATAACAGTGTCAACAGCATATGCTCGCCCCATAACAGTGTGTCATGACTACATTTTTTGCTTAAAATTTTATTTTCCTATTTTCCTCCTCTAAAACCAGGGTGCGTCTTATAGTCCGGTGCGTCTTATAGTCCGAAAAATACGGTATATATATTTTTTTTTCATTCCACATTGCTTTTGTTCTGGTGAGGCAAATTAAGCGTTAATACACTTCATGAATGTGGTTTTGAGTTCTTTGAGGGGTGCAGTTTTTAGAATGGTGTCACTTTTGGGTATTTTCTGTCACTTCGGCCTCGCAAAGTCACTTCAAATGTGATGTGGTCCCTAAAAAAATGGTTTTGTGAATTTTGTTGAAAAAATGGGAAATTGCTGATGAACTTTGAACCCTTCTAACTTCCTAACTTCCAAAAATTTTGTTTCAGAAATTGCGCTAATGTAAAGTAGACATGTGGGAAATGTTATTTATTAACTATTTTGTGTGACATAACTCTCTGGTTTAAGGGCATAAAAATTAAAAGTTTGAAAACTGCAAAATGTTCATCAAATTTCTGATTTTTGCACAATTAAAAGCAAAAAATATCGTTCTAAATTTATAACTATCGTGAAGTACAATATGTCACGAAAAAACAATTTCAGACTCACTGGGATCCGTTGAAGCGTTCCAGAGTTATAACCTCATAAAGGGACACTGGTCAGAATTGCAAAAAATAGCCTGGGCATTAAGTACAAAACTGGCTTCGTCCTTAAGGGGTTAACATGTAAAAAAACAGAAAAAAAAATCCAAATAAAAAAACAACTTCAACATCGAGTTTTTATTGCTGATGTCGAGCGATACTGTGTGTATATAGCACACTGTGCTATATACAGGCTGTATACTACATGAAGGTGCTTAATGCTATCTGGGTCTGTACTGTGCTATATGGGGCTGTATACTACATGAAGTTGCCTAATGCTATCTGGGTCTGTACTGCGCTATATGGGGCTGTATACTACATGAAGGTGCTTAATGCTATCTGGGTCTGTACTGTGCTATATGGGGCTGTATACTACATGAAGTTGCCTAATGCTATCTGGGTCTGTACTGCGCTATATGGGGCTGTATGTTACATGAAAGTGCCTAATGCTATATGGCTCTACACTGTGCTATATACGGGCTGTATACTACATGAGGGTGCCTAATGCTATCTGGGTCTGTACTGTGCTATATGGGGCTGTATACTACATGAGGATGCCTAATGCTATCTGGGTCTGCATTGTGCTATACACAGGCTGTATACTACATATGATGCCTAATGCTATCTGGCTCTGCACTGTGCTATAAGAGGCTGTATACTACATGAAGGTGCCTAATGCTATTTGGCTCTGCACTGTGCTATATTGGGCTGTATACTACATGAAGTTGCCTAATGCTATCTGGCTCTGCACTGTGCTATATAGGGGCTGTATACTACATGAGGGTGCCTAATGCTATGGTTCTGCATTGTGCTATATGGGCACTGCTTAATGTGATATGGGGGTTGCATAGTGCCATATGGGGGCTGCATAATACCATATGGGGGCTGCATAATGCCATATGGGGGCTGCATAGTGCAATATGGGGGCTGCATAATGCTACATGGGTCTACATAATACTATATTGAGGACTATGGGGGCTTCATAACACTATATGGAGGAGTATGGGGGCTGCATACTACTATAACCCAGGAGTTGTATGTCCCCTCCACCCCAGCGCTGTATACCCCCCAGAGCGTATGTCCCGTGCACCCCAAAGCTGTATACCCCCAGAGCTGTATGTAACCCCCACCTCATAGCTGTTTTTCCCCCCACCCCAGAGCCACTGCCCCCTCTAGAGCTGTATGCCACCCATTGCTGTATACCTCTTTCCTCAGTAATATGTATTCCCCCCAGTAATGTGTATGTCCCCAGCCTCTCTTGTGATATATTTGCAGCAGTGTTAGTGTGCTCTATGTACGACCATGTCTGTTAGTGACGGCCACCAATCAGCGTGGCACAGACACATGCCCAGAAGGAGCTGGATGGAGACCTGCGGGGAGGTGAATGAGTCAGTTGCCGGCTTCCCAATATTAGAAATATCTCTGTGTCTGTGTGTGCATGTATGATGTGTATCTATGTATGTTAGTGTATATGACTGTGTCTAGATTTATGTCTGTTTATGTGTTTTTGTGAATTTCTCTTTAAATATATATGTGTACGTATGTCTCTATGTGTATGTATCTGAGCATGTCTACGTGTGGATGGGGCCCACGGAGACTCTTTCACCCAGGGCCCACAAAAACCTGGAGCCGGCTCTGCTAGCAGGCTTGTGATGCCCCAGGTATGTGTACCGCCCCCGTGCCAGCGGCCGAGCCGCTCAGATCCGGAGCCGGGATGGCTCGAGGGGTCTTCGGACCCAGGGGTTTGCATGGACACTCGAATTAAAGAAGAGAGGGGGAGATATGTACAGGGAGGATGTGTACGTTCGTGACGCCACCCACGGTGCGTGTTACTGGGGGAGACCACCACTGCTGTTGGGGAGCCCGTTGGCGATGGTGGAGCAGCAGGATGTTTAACCCCTCCGTGGTTAGGGGGTTTGTGCCCCTGAGTCTGCTGGATTGTTGGTGATTGGGGTCCGTTGGGTAGAGGAAAAGGGGCTTTCAGTGTACTCACTCAATCCAGGAATAATAACACCGACAGCTTGTTAACCAGAATTCTGAGCACCACTGCAGGTTGGAGGGACCACGCTTGGGTCCGTGCCCTTGGTGTTGCTGTTAGCCTGTGGCCCTTTCCTTGGCACCTGTTTTCCTCTAGTTGGACCCTTAAGCATAAAACTTTTCGGGTCCCGCTCACCCGTGTGGCTAACAGAGTGAGCTTGCTCTCAGGGTTCACGCGTAGGATTTCTTTGGACTGTATTGGGAAAGTCCTATTCCATCGGTGCGCTAGTACCCCAATTTTAGAGCGGGTTGTATCTTGATGTCTTCACCCCCGTCGGGTAAATTACCGGGAAGCGTGAAGCTACTTCCCGGCCTAGGGTCCACGTACCCCGTCGTGTCCTGGCCCCTGCGCGGTGATGGCTCAAGGCTGCCGGCTGCCACCTTGACACGATCCCCTGCGACCGGGGTCCCAGCTCCTACCAGACCAACGTCTGCCACTTAGTAACTACAGGAGCCCTGCTCCAGGCCGGTGACCTCTCTCTCTCAGAGAGTCATCTCCACCTCCTTCTCCTTCCACTCCCGTTTCACACTTTCTTCCAAGTGTCACTTTCTCACTTTCCCCTCACCAACACCCCATCTGGGCGGCCCTATTCCCTTCAGGCCCCCAATGGTGTGTCTGGTGGTTACGGTGTAAAGTGTTTCTAGGATTTTGATTGGCTAAGCTGTTAGCAACACGAAAGGACAAGAATCCGTAACCAAGGAGGAGTGGATACTGTACAGAAGGGAAGATTGTACAATACCCTGTGACGACCTGATAGGCCAGGGCGTCACATTCCTCCTTGGTTAAACGTAGCTCGTCCCCGAGCTACAGGACACCAGAGGTTTATTTTTGTTTTTAAACTGCAAAAGGGAAAAAGAACATTTTAAACAACACACTTTTATTAACAGGTTCCATCCCACATAGGGGAGGCACTTTACTTAAACGTTACTAAAAATTGTTAAGAGTTCGTCGCCCAACGGTGGGACGCTACCGGTTTCTATGGTAACGGAGGCTCAACCTACTCCATTGCAGCCCCTTCCTGCGACATTCCAGTCCCAATGTCCCGGATCCCAATAACCCGCCACCCAAACAACCTGTTCCCCTGGAATCCTATGGTGGGTCCATGACCAGGTTAAGGTCCCGGGTGTTTTCTTTCAGATAACTCTGGTTGGCACAGGAGGTACAACTATTATACAAGACACAAGTTTGTGTTGGTTACGCCAGTCCTGTGACCATGGTCCATTTTTACCTATATAAAACTTTTAACGAAGTCCATGTACCGGTTGTACACTTTTTCAACAATTTTTCTTGCAAATCAGGTAACTTTCACTCATTTCATTAAAACTGGTTGATTAGGCACTCATTTACTAACATTTTCTATATGGAAAATAACAAACTATGGAAAATAACAAACGAAAGCACCGATAAATAACAATTCTATGGCATCGTAACTATTGGTACTGTAACATTTTTTTTAACACTCTTCTCTGTACCTCCATGGAGGTTGCCCAAAGTTTGCACAGGTTGACCTCCTTAACTCTGGGCTCTCGCTCCTCTCTAATGAAGTTTCCACACCCTCTACACGTCCCTCTCCCTCCATGCTAGGTGTAACTGGCAGGATCCTACGTGTACGTGTCAAGGGGACTGGTGATACTCTAGATGCTGGAGTGGATGCAGTGTCAGTAAGTCTTTCCTGCTCTGGTTCTTCCACAGGTTGTGGGAATGTTAACACAGGGACTATTAGTGCTCCATTCTGCATCGGCCAATTTTCTGGAAAATCACCTAGGATCGTGTGGATCACCTTCTTCCTTCTTTCCACCACTGGAGACTGGGACTGAGGCTCTTCTGCTCTTTTCAAAGGTTCTGGGCACTTCTTCAGGTGGTCTCTGGACACTGTAGCTGTAGTTCGTCCATCGTCTTTGCTAATCAAACAAGTCTTCTGATTATCGAAATTGGACGGCTGTATCACATACGGCTCTTTCTCCCACTGGTCTTCCAACTTGTGTTGTTTCCTCTTTCTTTTTAATACAATTTCACCAGGGGCGAAGGGGGCTGCCTTAGCTTGCTTATTAAAATTCCTCTCTTGCCGCTCCCAGGTCTGATCCAAACTTTCTTCAACGTACATCTGGATCTGTTTGTACAGAGCTTGGCGACGTGAGTCCCAATCTTCTCCGGATGCGTAAGTTTCAGGCAACTCTACCTCCATCTCTAGATCTACCGGGAGTCTTCCAGGCGGGCTCTCAACAGGTAGGCTGGGGTACACTTGGTCAATCCTACTGGAATTTTATTATAAATGTCAACCAAATCTGGCAGCTTTTCGGGCCACCGATTCCGTTCTTCAAGAGGGAGGGTTTTCAGCAAATTAATTACCAGATGATTCATCTTCTCGCACATCCCATTTGTCTGTGCGTGGTAAGGTGTGGTGCGGATCTTCTTGCACCCATATAGGCTGCAGAACTCTTGAAAAATCTCGGCTTCAAACGCAGGACCCTGGTCCGTCAAAACTCGGTCGGGATACCCATGCGGCCTACAGAAATGGGCCTGGAACACCTTTGCTGCTGTGTTGGCAGTCAAATCCTTCACGGGCACCACCACCAGGAAGCAGGAGTAGTGATCAACTATCGTGAGCGCATACGTGTACACACATCTGCTGGAGGTCAATTTAACATGGTCCAGAGCCACAATCTCTAGAGGTTGTTTAGTGTCAATCGGTTGGAGGGGTGCACACTGGCTAGTGCCATCTTGTCTTCTCAAGGCGCAGGGACTGCAATTTCTACACCAGGCTTCTATGGAGTCTCTCATTCCTATCCAGTAGAAACGGCTTCTCAGCATCATCTCCAGCTTCTTCCACCCGAAGTGCCCGGCTCCGTCATGATATGCCTCCAGCACCACTGGGACATTTGACTTAAGCCTGCTTTACACGGGACAACTGATTGTGCAATTTCACGATCGATCGTACCCGCCCCCGTCATTTGTGCGTCACGGGCAAATCGCTGCCCGTGTCACACAAAGTTGTGAAACCCGCGTCACACGTACTTACCTGCTGAGCGACCTCACTGTGGGCGGCGAACGTCCACTTCCTGAAGGGGAGGGACATTCGGCGTCACAGCGACGTCACACATCCGCCGGCCAATAGAAGCGGAGGGGCAGAGATGAGCGGGATGTAAACATCCCGCCCACCTCCTTCCTTCCACATAGCCGGCGGGAGCCGCGGGAAGCAGGTAAGCGATGCACGGTTTACCACGGAAACGATGAACAACCGGCGCCATGTTTCATAAACGATTTTATGAAACCTAGCGACGAGTACACGACTCACGATTTTTGAGCGATACTGCGTCGCTAGGAGGTGTCACACAGGCCGACGTCGCAAGCGACATCGGATGTGCGTCACAAAACCGTGACCCCGACGATCTATCGCACGATAGATCGTCTCGTGTAAAGCAGCCTTTAGGGACCACGATCTGGCAGATTCTCTCATGAGTCTTGGGGTTGGTCCGACTAATGCACAATTTACCTTGATGCAGGTAAAGCCGACTCCGATCTTGCCACAACTTCTTCGCCTCTTCTGGAGCGACTGGTCCAAGACGGGCATCAGGTCTGGTCAGCAGTACTTTGACTAACTTAATCGCTGGGTCTCGATCCTGAGCCTCCAGCCAGCCATTGTGGGGCAACGGATTACAGGTCATCTCTTGTTGTCGGGCACTGGATCTGGATTGTTCCTCCCATGGAGGCTGGTGGAATGCAGGTAGCTTGACCTCTTCCAGGTCCTCTTCATTTCCACCATCATTGGACAAGTGAGGCATCCGGGATAGGGCGTCTGCATTAGTTTTCTTATGGCTAGTCCTGTACTTAATAACAAAATCGTAGTTGGCCAGTCGTGCGACCCATCGTTGCTCCAAAGCCCCCAACTTTGCTGTATCCAAATGAGTCAGTGGATTATCAGTGTACAACGTGAACTTAGCAGCAGCGAGGTAATGTTTGAACTGTACAGTTACCGCCAAGACAAGTGCCAGAAATTCCAATTAGAAGCAGCTATAATTCTTTGGATTTTTTTCCGTAGGTCTTAGCTTCCGGCTGGCATAAGCAATCACCTTTTCTTTGCCCTTCTGTACTTGGGACAAAACGGCTCCCAGCCCTACATTGCTGGCATCAGTGTACAACACGAAGGGGAGGCCATAATCGGGATGAGCCAAGATTTCTTCCCCGGTTAGGGCGGACTTCATCCTCTTGAAAGAATCTTCTTGTTCCGCGCCCCATTTGAACGGAGGCCCCAAGGATTTACCGTGTGCAGCCTGGCCCACCAGGAGATTCTGCAAGGGGGCCGCCATTTGGGTATACCCCTTCACGAACCTCCGGTAGTACACCATCAGGCCTAGGAACTGTTGCACTTCTCTGACTGTAGTGGGCCGTGGCCAATTCTGGATGGCTGTGATCTTTTCGGGGTCCGGGGCCACACCTTCAGCACTCACCACATGCCCCAAGTACTGCACCTTCGGTTTCAACAAGTGACACTTGGACGGCTTGAGCTTCATTCCGTACAAGGAACAGAGCCTCAAACACCTCGGCCAGATGCTCCAAGTGTGCTTCGTAGGTCTTGGAGTAAACAATAACGTCGTCCAGATACAGCAAGACGGTTTCAAAGTTACAATGGCCCAAACAGCACTCCATTAACCTCTGGAATGTCCTGGATGTATTGCACAGCTCGAATGGCATACTATTAAACTCACATAGATCCATCGGGGTAGCAAAGGCGATCTTCTCCCGGTCTTCCTCGGCAACTGCAACCTGCCAGTACCCGCTGGTAAGGTCAAGGGTGGAAAAGTACGTTGGGACTTTAGAGCGGCTAATGACTCCTCAATGCGGGGCAGAGGGTAGGCATCTTTATGGGTAATCTTGTTAATCTGGTGGTAATCTACGCACATCCTCATGGTCCCATCCTTCTTCTTTACCAGCACCAGTGGGGCGGCCCACGGACTGCAGCTATCACGGATCACTCCTGCTTCTTTCATACTTCTGAGCATGTCCTTGGCACATTGATAATGGGCAGGTGGTATAGGCCTGTACCTTACTTTGATAGGTGGGTGCGTGCCAGTGGTTATGTGGTGTTGTACCCCCTTAATTCACCCAAAATCCAATGGGTGCTTGCTAAAGACCTGCTCATATTCCTTGACCACCCTGTAGACCCCTTGTTTGTGATGTGCGGGTGTAGAGTCGGTGCCCACATGTAGCTCCTGACACCCCTTCTCTACTGGACCCTGGGGATCAGCGCCAGGATGTTGACATTGCTCTCCTGAAGACCCTGTTGCATGAATGTCATCTGCATTTACTGTAAACAGCTTGGCTATGATGGCATAGAGGGGCAATGTGGCCTCCTCTTCCCCATAGTTTAGCACGCGCACGGGCACCCTCCCCTTCTGGACATCCACTACCCATCTGGCCGTGAACACAGTGGGCCAATGTTCTGAGTGTAGGGGTTCTACCACTGCTTGGTAACCCTGTCCCCGGGAGTCTATAGCTGCTCTGCACCATATCAACATTTCACTTTGTGGGGGCACTACTAGGGGGGTTGCATCCATTACCCGTACACCACCTATCTCACCTCCAGAGAGATTTACCTGTTGTCACTGCAGGAGAACTCAGATCTCACGTTGCAGGACCCTCTGTCGCCCTGCTCCTGCAGTCTCAGACAGCTGTTGAAGCAAAAACAACACTTCACCCATGCAATTCTCAATGACATTTGTTCCTAAAATGATCTTCGGGTTCCGATCACTAGGGTCATTTTGTAATACTATCAGGCCTTGTCTGACTAATTCTACGCGGCCCACTTTTACAGTCACCTCCTTGAACCCAATTTGAGTCACAGGTAACCCGTTGACAGCATAGATGGTCAAACCGTCGTCTGGGGGCATCAAGTCATCATCAAGTCAGAACTTCTTATAGAGTACATAAGGGATAGTTGTTACCTGTGAGCCGGTGTCAAGAAGTGCAGAGGTAGGGATCCCATCCAATATAATAGAGACGATGGGCCGTCCCCTGACATACCGCTCTCTCCAGTCTGCTGGGCCTTGGCAATTTATTCCTGGGGATTGGCCCTTGGCCCCAGGGCCTGCCCGTTTAAAGGACAGCTTCGTGTGTAGTGGCCGGTCTTGTTACATTTATAACAAACAGGTGGATCATACCGGTCACCGCCTCGTTCTCTGTACGCTGAGGTCCGCTTTCTCATCGAGGGGACGTCCTCTGGGCAATCCGCCAGTTGGATCTCTCTCGACGGGATGGTCTTTGACTTCAGTTGCATGGCTTCCAGAATCCAGGCGACATCTTTAGTTGTTGCACTTGGGTAGATAAATCGGGTACTACTCTCCCAGTTGCTGTTAAGGGAGTCGTTGCAGGCAGGGCCAGGGCAGAGGGCTTTACTTGTGCTGGGGAGGCATCGGCCTGCCAAGCAAGGAGTGGGGAGTCAGGAGCCTCTGGGGGCTGTAGGGCCTTGATTGCCCGTTCTTTCAGGATAGCAAAGTGCAAAGCAGGGTGCTCCAAAGCCCAAAGCCGGAGCTGCTTGCGGTCCTCCACCGACCCGAGGCCTTTTAGGAACTGCTCCACTAGCATCTTGTTCCCTTCCGGCTCTCCGATATCGTTGGTCAGTCTCAGGGTCCGCAGCGCTGCTTGCAATCTCAAGGCGTAATCTCGGATGTTATTGTACTGCCCCGCGCTCGGCTGCAGCCGAGCCGCTCGGATCCGGACTCGTTTGTCAGTGGCTCGAGCGCCTCCGGACCGGGAGTTACTTCGCTCTGAAAGGGGCTGACGTTTTGAAGGGGGTTTAGGGTTACGGCTGGGGCCATGGTGTTTGTTGTTAGAGTTCGTGACGCCACCGACGGGTTGTGCTGAATGTGGACACCACCGCTGCTGTTCACTAGGACCCTGGGGGAGATGTTGTGCAGCTTTGGTGTTAACCCCTCCGTGGGCAGGGGAGATGGCCCCTGGACCCGTTTGGTGTGAGGTATCGGTGCTTGGCGGTGCAGGGCGATGCGTGGCCTCAGGGCACAGTTGTACTCACTATTACAGATGCACAAGAGTCTCTGGTAAACCAAAAAGATGGTGGTCGGTGCCCGCAGCCGGCTGCGTCTGGTCCCCCAGGCGGGTTGGTGGTCTCCGCCTTTCTCCTGCACCTTCTGTGTAGCTATGGACAACCCGTGCTTCAGCAACGGGAGCTCGCTCCCCGGGATTATGTGTCGGGAGAGCCCGTTTGCCCGCAGACGCTGGCCCTTTGGATCTCTTAGCCTGAGCGGTGGCTTTTTATCCCTTTTCGGTGAGCTGTTGTCTTCAGTCGGGACTTGGGTGGGAAAGGACCTAAAGTCCAGACCTCAATCAGTTAATTAACGGGATCTGGTAGTTTCGGGACCGCGTTTCAGGGTCTGAGTACCCCACTTTGTGCTCCAGTTTCCAGTCGGTTCCCCGGTTCGGTAACGGCAGGCCACTACCCTGTCGCGGTCCCTTATAGTTTCACCGAGCCATCTTCCCGACTCCTGCAGGCTGAGGCCACCATCTGCCTCCTAGCCAGAGGTGACTGGGATCCGACCCAGAGACCCGGAGTTAGGCGGGCTTTGCACGTTGCGACATCGCAAGCCGATGCTGCGATGTCGCACGCGATAGTCCCCGCCCCCGTCGCAGGTACGATATCTTGTGATAGCTGGCGTAGCGAAAAGTATCGCTATGCCAGCATCACATGCACTCACCTGCCCTGCAACCGTCGCTCTGGCCGGCGACCCACCTCCTTCCCAAGGGGGCGGGTCGTGCGGCGTCATAGCGACGTCACACGGCAGGCGGCCAATAGCGGCGGAGGGACGGAGATGAGCAGGATGTAAACATCCCGCCCACCTCCTTCCTTCCGCATAGCCGCCGGCGGCAGGTAAGGTGATGTTCTTCTCTCCTGCAGCGTAACACACAGCGATGTGTGCTGCCGCAGGATCGACGAACAACATCGTACCTGTCGCGGCAGCGTAATTATAGAAAAGTCGGAGCCTGCACCGATGATACGATAACGACACTTTTGAGCTCCTTAATCGTATCATCTAGAATTTACACACAACGATGTCGAAAGTGACGCCGGATGTGCGTCGCTTTCAATTTGACCCCACCGACATCGCACGTGCGATGTTGCAACGTGCAAAGCCGCCCTTAGACTGGGGCAAACTTGGGCACAGGTCTGCCTCTGCACTTGTACTTCACTCCTCCACTCCTCAAACTAATCTAACTGTTTTTCCTGCCTCAGGAGCTGTGAACTCCTCGGTGGGTGTGGCCAACCGCCTGGCTCCACCCCCCTGGTGTGAACATCAAATCCTGAGGGAGGTGATTAGGGTTTTAAGGGTGGCTGATGACACCTTTTTAGGGCACGGGTGTTTGTGCAAGGGCCTACCTGTGACTATCTGGCTAGTCCAGGGCGTCACATTCCCCCTTGGTTTAATACAGACCGTCCGCGGGCTGTCCGACCACCACCGGTTTATTTTTGTTGTAACTGCAAAAGATAAACGGGAAAAACAGATACAAGTATAATAACATTATTTACATTATAAGCAAGTGTGGAAATCATCCCTTACGGGGGGCATGTTACTTTAACGTTGCAAACATAAAACATTTTTATTAAATGGGAATGGGTCCTTTCATTTGCCCACCCAAGCAAACCTACCCCTTGATGCTGCCTCTAAGAACAGGTCAGCACCCCTCTTACCCAGTCCAGGAATCGGGTCCGGGTCCGGGTATTGCCCACAACGGGCCGGGTACAAAGTTCCATACCCGGCAGTCTCTCAGAGGTCCCACGTCCAGGGGACCCCTGGACCCGGAGGGTTGTCACCGGTTGCCATGGTGACGGGACCTCGGCCGACTATACAGCAGGCCCTTCGTCCAACCAGCCTCTCCGGAAACCGTAGACATGAAAGGTGTTCCAGGGGCTTTTTACAAAGCCCAAAAGTTATTGGGTGGTCTGCAAGTTCTCGGCCTTGTCTATGTTTAAAACGGGACCGCGTTTCAGGGTCTGAGTACCCCCTTTGTGCTCCAGTTTCCAGACGGTTCCCCGGTTCGGTACCGGCGAGCCACTATCCTGTCCCCGGACCCTTACGGTTCCACCGAGCTGTCTTCTCGACTCCTGCAGGCTGAGGCCACCGTCTGCCTCCTAGCCATAGGTGACTGGGCTCCGAGCCAGACACCCGGAGTTAGACTGGGGCAGACTTGGGCACAGTCTGCCTCTGCACTTGTACTTCACTCCTCCACTCCTCAAACTAATCTAACTGTTTTTCCTGCCTCAGGGGCTGTGAACTCCTCAGTGTTCATGGCCAACCACCTGGCTCTGCCCCCCTGGTGTGAACATCAAATCCTGAGGGAGGTGACTAGGGTTTTAAGGGTGGCTGATGACACCTTTTTAGGGCACGGGTGTTTGTGCAAGGGCCTACCTGTGACTACCTGGCTAGTCCAGGGCGTCACACTATCCTGGGGCCGTTGCTTGCAGCTGTAGAACCTCATTCTCAGCTCCGCTTCTGTGCGGGTTTCAAATGCAGCTCCCAGTCTCCTGAAAATGGTGGTCACTGATGTCCGGTCTGCTTCAGTCCACATCTCCACTTCTAGCTCGGCAGCATCGGTCAGCTGTCCCAGTACCACCGAGGCCCGCTGCCGCCCGTTTAAGGCATACATATCCAGAATGTTACAGATTTTCCTCTTAAATCCTTGCAGCGCATCTGATCGGCCGTCATAGTGTGGGAGCCAGGCATACATACGGCAATGATATCGGCATTATGGGGACAACTGCTTCAGGTCCCGGTGCCGCTGCCTCTTGCGACTGGAGCGGCGTACGATGCGCCATCATTACCCTGGTCGGGCGGAGGCAGCACCGCCACACTCCCATCGTCTGGAACCGACATCTCCGCGCGCCACCTTGGTCTTTTCGCAGCACTCCCTTGCTGACCGTGGCCCTCTGGGAACTTCCGGTTACGGGAAGAGAGGGGGAGATTTGTACAGGGGAGATGTGTAAGCTCGGTGCGTGGTAATGGGGGAGACCACTGCTACTGTTGGGGAGCCCGGTGGCGATGGTGGAGCAGCAGGATGTTTAACCCCTCCGTGGGTAGGGGGTTTGTGCCCCGGGGCCCGTTGGATTGTTGGTGATTGGGGTGCCATTGAGTAGAGGAAAAGGGGGCTTTCAGTGTACTCACTCAGTCCAGGAATAATAACACCGACAGCTTGTAAACCAGATTTGTGAGCACCACTGCAGCTTGGAGGGAGCACGCTTGGGTCCGTGCCCTTGGTGTTGCTGTAAGCCTGTGGCCTTTCCTTGGCACTTGATTTCCTCTAGTTGGACAGTTAAGCCTGCTTTACATGTTACGATTTCGCATATGATATCGTATGCGATCTTAACCGCCCCCATCGTATGTGCGGTACATTCAATTTGTTGAATGTGCCGCACAAACGATTAACCCCCATCACACTTCGAACGTCCACTTCCTGGAGTGGGAGGGACGTTCGGCGTCACATCGATGTCACGTGGCATCCGGCCAATAGAAGTGGAGGGGCTGAGATGAACCTCCTTCCTTCCGCATTGCTGGCCGGGAGCAGCTGGACGCAGGTAAGATCTGTTCATCGTTCATCGTGTGCTACCCCGGGTACGATGAACAATCTGACGTTCAATTTTTAGGAATTGAACGACATGCATGCGATGAACGTTTTAAGGTTCAATCGCAATCGCACGTACCTGTCACACACTACAATGTACCTTACGATGCCGGATGTACGTCACTTACGACGTGACCCCGCCGACACATCATAAGATATATTGTAGCGTGTAAAGCGGGCTTAAAGCATAAAACTTTTCGGATCCCGCTCACCCGTATGGCTAACGGAGTGAGCTTGCTCTCAGGGTTCACGCGTAGGATTTCTTTGGACTGTATTGGGAAAGTCCTATCCCATCGGTGTGCTAGTACCCCGGTTTTGGAGTGGGTTGGGGATGAATCTTAAAGTCTTCACCACTGTCTGGCAAATTACCTGAACGCGTGAAGCTACTTCCCGGCCTAGGGTCCACATACCTCGTCATGCCCTGGCCCCTGCCCAGTGATGGCTCAAGGCTGCCGGCTGCCCTCCTCGGCAGTCCGTGCCCCTTGACATGTTCCCCTGCGACCGGGGTTCCAGCTCCTACCAGGCCCAGACCAACGTCTGCCACCTAGTAACTTCAGGAGCCCTGCTCCAGGCCGGTGACCTCTCCCTCTCAGAGAGTCACCTCCACCTCCTTCTCCTTCCACTTCCATTTCACACTTTCTTCTAAGTGTCACTTTCTCACTTTCTCCTCACCAACACCCTATCTGGGCGGCCCTATTCCCTTCAGGCCCCCCAATGGTGTGTCTGGTGGGTACGGTATAAAGTGTTTCTAGGATTTTGATTGGCTAAGCTGTTAGCAATTCGAAAGGACCAGGATCCATAACGAAGGAGGTGTGGATACTGTAGAGAGGGGCAGATTGCACAACACCCTGTGACGACCTGATAGGCCAGAGCGTCACATATGCTTTTTAGGGTTAATTGGGCAGTTCACGTCTCCACCCACATGCAGCCATAAACAGATCACTTCTGGGGAGGGTGGGTTTTTTCCATTTTTTTTTTTGCTTGTGCACACTACATCCGATCATTCTGTTGTTACCCCAAGTGCAAGCCGGTCAAACCCTGCAGGTGACTCACACTGGGTTGAGCACCGAGCGTACCCGAGTACCGCGATACTCCGAGAGTGGTTTACATTCATAAAGCCCCCGAACTCTGAACTCGAACTTAGTTTTCTTGGAAAAGTCGGAGTTTGTACTGATAGCCAAAATTCAGTTTCACTCATCTCTAGTGGTATTTTTGCATCAATGGAGTTGAGTGAAGAATTGTTTTTTTCTTGATGAGCCAACATTTTCATTGATCCCATTCTAGATACAATATGAATAATTGATCACTTTTCATTGTATTTATATGGCTATAACATGATATCTCACCTCCCGTATCTGAATTAATTTTCCATATCATCTGCTCATCTCCTTCCCATTCAGGTCCTTATAATATCAAATCCTCTCAGTGGAGATCTTCTATATAACAGAATTCTCCTGATTGCCCCGTGAAGGATGGATATGGACAGGGACAAGATGGCGGAGAGGATATTACACCTCACCCTAGAGATCCTCTTCCGGCTTACTGGAGAGGTGAGAGATTCTGATGACGTCACATTACATCATTCTTATCTATGGGAATAACAGATGGACAGAACTGGAGAGGTGAGGACTCTGGAGATGTCTGGAGTGAGATTTATTACTGTGTCTCTCCATAACCAGGATTACACAGTAGTGAAGAAGACCTCTAGTGAACGCTGTCAGGACCCTGTGTCTGAGGGATGGGGAAGACCCCTGAGCCCAATCACGGGGCCTCCACCTCACCCCCCGATACATGAGGACATCAATGGGCAGAAGATCCTAGAACTCACCTACAAGATGATTGAACTGCTGACTGGAGGTGACACTGCTGGGAATGCTGGGACATTATAATAATAATAATAATAATAATAATTTTATTCATTTATATAGCGCTGTTAATTCCACAGCGCTTTACATACATTTGCAACACTGTCCCCATTGGGGCTCACAATCTAGAGTCCCTATTAGTATGTTTTTGGAGTGTGGGAGGAAACTGGAGTACCCGGAGGAAACCCACACAAACACGGGGAGAACATACAAACTCCTTGCAGATGGTGTCCTTAGTGAGACTAGAACCCAGAACCCCAGCGCTGCAAGGCTGCAGTGCTAACCACTGAGCCACCATGCCGCTGTTAACTTAGTGTAATGTACACCATTCATGTATTTTTTAAATATTCAACCTGTTGGATCTACCCTACAATTCCAAGAAAAAAGAGGCCACAATGAAGATGTTCATTGCATTCAATTAGCCAAAACTGCTACTCCATGCTTGATTGTACTCCACAATTAGAAAAAAATATGTAGCCGAAGATGAAAACATTGCACTTAAATGAAAGATTAAGTTTGAAGATAAAACAAAGATCTTTGCCAATTAATCTTACTATTTACTCAAAGTACACAGACAACCCAAGAGACTACAATAGGTGTGATACAGCATTGACTGAGGTTGAGGACTACTGGTATAACAAATGCAATACTGGAAGTGTAAGCAAATGACTTTATAATGCCATAAGCAATATGATAAGAGATTCACCACTTGGTTTCACTCATTTTCACAGGTATTTAATCAAACAAGTCGCCTTGAACTTCAGCTTCTGGAAAACTCATTTTCAACTAACAAACTGGAAAGGCAAATAACAGATCAAACTACTGAAATAAACAAACTACAAGACAAGAACAGGTAAATCATTGGACTTATTTTTTGTCTACAGAACAACAACTTAAGGGGTTATCAGAAACCAAAGGTGAATGTCATACTAAATGTCTATTTAAAGTAATAATCCAACCACTTTCTTTTGTTTGAATATTCCAGCATGCATTGGGGATTCTCAAACGTGACTTCATCGGGGGCTCTGGCTATGCTGTTATGGTTACTGCCGTAGCTGCTGTTCCAACCGGAAATAAAGAGTCATCAGTGATGCTCAGGGGCTGGGCTAGTCACTGTTCTGAGCATGAGCCTGTTGTCTATTCCAGTGCATGTTCAATACGCGCTCCCCGCTCTATATATTCCTTTGGATGCGCACTGACACTGCGCTCCCTCACCGGGTCCAAAGATATGATGATCCGACAAAAGAACATATGGTAAGTGCGCATTGAAAAGGAAATTACGTGGTTAGCAGGGAGAACAGAGACCAGCGGTAGAAATAGACGCCATTGACGACATCCCATCTAAGAACAGTGACATCCATTTCAAGGATTGGTCTCTGTTCTCCCTGCTAAGCACATTCTTTCCCTTTAAAATGTGCACTGATAGAGTGCTCGCTTTCTGGCTTGTAATTTATTTTTAGATCCGGTGAGGGAGCTCAATGTCACTGCGCCTTCAAAAGAAATAAGCAAAATGAGCGCATACTGAGCATGCATTGGAATCGACAGCGTATGCGCAGTAGAGCAGGGACCAGCCAAGCAGACATCACTGATGACTTTGTTTCAGGGTACGGACAGCGGATTTGGCAGTTACTGTATCCTCGTCTCTCTGATGATGTCCAACTTTGGAATCTCAGCATGCATTGAGGGTTCACTGGAATTTTTTTCTGAAAAAGTGAGGAAAGGGAGGAAGATAGAGTAGTAGGGGAACAGTATGGAATTTCTAATTGACAAATTAGAAAAGTGGTTAGATTATTAAATAAAATAGACATTTAGTAGAAATTCACGTTTGGTAAACTAAGCTGCTTGTCACACTTTCCTAAAAGGCAGTACTGAGAAACAAGTAGTTTTCATTGTGGCTTGTAGACATGTAAATACAGTATCAGCACTGAACCCGAATACAATAGATCATAAAAATATGTTCTAATTGTGCATCAGGACTTAATAGGACTGATTTTGGAAAGTTGAATATTTTAGATTGTATCTAAAAGAACGATTTTTCAAAACATTTCACAATCTATCACTCATTCAAATTAAATTATTTTACAATGTCATTATCTTGCCAATTTGTGAACCTTAATTAAAAAGAATAAAGTACAATTGCCCAGAGATGAAGTCAACCATGAAAATGTTTCACTATTGCGGGACTTTCCAGACAAGCTGCCGGATTTGGACAGAGTTGTTTTGAACACTGCAGTAGTATTGGGTAACACATCCATTCATTGTGCAGTGCTGGTGTCCAAAGGCCATAGACAATGTTTTTAACAAGGTGATTATTATGGTGATCATGCTCATTTCCCCAGTGATCAATAGAGGAAATACCATCTGTTTTCATAAAAAAGGCAATGGTGCCAGAGTTCAGGGGTTCTTCCTCAGGACGGAGATAAAAAGCATTTCCACAGACACAATGACATATTATTCTCTCTTTCTGTCTATTACATCCCATCCTGTGCCTGGAACACATGCATTTATGCAGTGTGAATGGACCAGATTGAAGATAAACAATATCCAATTATACTCTGCACATATATAGAGAACCGTAACATTCCTTACACCATGTTTGTCCAGTCGTTATCTGTATATATTCTCTAGATATATAAAATATATATCAAATTCTCCATGGTCACGTCTGTAACAGACAAAGTGCATCCTTTTTTCACATTTGTATTATGAATGGGAATATTATGGAACTTTGTGGATGTCTAAGGGCAATCAACACTTGAAGATATACAGTGTGTTTTTATTTTTACAGAATCTCACTAGGAATGTGTATGCACATACCATATCACCATATCACCATAATTAGGGCACCGAGCTGCAGAAAGTAGTGTAGATGAGGATATCGGGTGGACAGTAAAGACTGCTGTGTTTACCAGCCCTTGCTACATCTACTTTTTTGCTGGAAGCACTACTGAACACACGACTTTTCAGATATGGAGTATTACTACATTGTTACAGAGCACAGTATAGTTCTACCTCTTATTTTCATTTTCTCATTATAGTGTATTACTACAATTTTGTTAAATTGTGATATTCACCCACTGTTCCCCTCTGCTCTGACACTTCCCAGGTTTCCTGCTGTTCTTCTTTCTGGTCCCGCTCTACCAATGAGAAATGACTGCTCCGAACAGTTATAGCAGAATCACTCCCATGAAGATTGTGCAAATGTATGTGATAATATACTCGCCCACTGTCAACTTCTCCATGGTCCAGTCCTGTTCTGGGACTCTTCTCAGTGACGTCACCGCTCTTCTGAGTGTACGGGTCACACTATGCTTTGTCTGACCCGGAAGTGACTTATACAGTGTAAGTCTATGGTGAGTCAGAATAAGACTCTATATACTTACATTGTAAGAGAGATTTCTGTTTCACGCATAGTGGGGTCACCCCTCCTTTATACCTCCCGACCGACAGACAGAGCACGTGACGCGCTCTCTAGCGCCCCTCTTATAGTCAGGCCAATTATGGAATTGCCCGACAATAAGCAAGGAGGCCGCTATACTACTTATGCCGATTATTGAAGGGTCCCCGGTGAGAGTAGGGTATATATTCCCCCGACCTCCGCGGGCGGAATATATAAAACCTCCCCGAATCTCACTGGCCTCCCCACAATAATCCTTGGCACAACTCGCTGCCACCAACCGCTTCACGGTAACTATTAGCCGAACACACAGACGTGGGATTCAAGATCGAGATAACAGAACAGCCCAAGATTAATTATATAATTTAATCAGCCTAAAGCACACTAGAACTACAATATATACAATAGGGAATCTACAGAATATACATATGTCAGAGTACAGTTACAGATAAAGCATGGTTTACAAACAGGCATACACAGTTCCAGCAGTTACCTTGTGCGTCTGGCCACAGGGGGGCGCTGTAGACCAGGTTTCTAGGATCCTTCCCACAGATGTTTCCTACACGTGACCCCCAGCGAAAGAACCCTGGAAAATGGCCGAAGTAGGGTTATCAACCTGGGCAAATCCAGGTCCCCTCCTACCTTAGTGACCTCAGAGGGAGCACTGCTCCACCCCTGGCTGGAGTTATGGACAATCCACAACATGGAATATGGGCCATAACTTTGCCTGGGAGCGTCGTAGGCGGACGCCAACGCTCTCATTGTGACAGCTATGAATTTAGCTACAGAACGAGAGGACTCATGACTTGTCTACTAGTTCCCCATTGGCTGATATCACGCCTGGGGTATTTCCCCAGGTCCTGCTCCCATAAAAAGGGTGTGCCAGCATCGTCCGCATGCGGGGACACCATTTTTATGGTTGCCATATTTATCGGAAATATGGCTTGCGAGATATGAACCATCTTTTACTGGAGTCGTTCTGTCTGGATACTTCCAAGCTTGCTAACTAGATAGCAGCCCCTACTACAGGGTCACGGCAGGGAGTCATCCTGTGTCCATTGTTCCCACATCATCCAATTTCCATATCACAGGAGATGGCCCTGGGATGTGTGGCTAGGATGTGACGCCTTCACAGATGCTGGACATCTGAGAACAAGAAGGGAGGGGGCACGGCCATGGAGTGATGAGAGCGATTATGACTTCCAGTCATAATTCCTCTTCATATCCCAGGATTTGCCTCACACCTCCCCCCTTTTGAGGGCGCTAGGGGGCAGCACACTCCGGTGTTCCCCCGTGCGCCCGTCCGCGACCTCTCCTTGTCGGGACAGCCCGTCTGCGTTACCGTGGTCACGGCCCCTTTTGTGGCGAATGGTGAAGTTGTATTGCTGGAGCGCAAGGCTCCATCGCAACAATCGCCCATTCGTCCCAGAGACGGTGTGCAACCAGCTGAGGGGATTGTGGTCCGTCTCCACGATGAAGTGGCGCCCGTATAGATAGGGTTGCAGACGCTGCAGGGCCCACACTATGGCCAGGCACTCCTTCTCCATCGTGGAATAGGCCACTTCCCTTGGTAACAGCTTCCTGCTCAGGTACAAGACTGGGTGCTCTTGGCTCGCAGAGTCCACCTGGCTGAGCACCGCACCGAGGCCGAAGTCACTGGCGTCGGTCTGTACTACAAACGGCCGCGTGAAGTCGGCTGCCTGTAGCACGGGCGGGCTGGACAGGGCGTCCTTTAGGGCCCGGAAGGCTGTCTCGCAGTCCATTGTCCAATCGACTGCAGAGGGCAGCTTCTTCTTGGTGAGGTCCGTCAAGGGCTTTGCCAGGCTACTATAGCATGGAACAAACCTCCTATAGTACCCAGCGGTCCCCAAGAAGGACATCACCTGCTTCTTGGTCCTGGGGGTGGGCCAGGATGCGATGGCCTCCACTTTCTCAGGCTCGGGCTTCAGTGTTCTCCCACCTACCCGGTGACCGAGGTACTGGACCTCGCTCATGGCCAGCTGACACTTTCCCGGCTTGATGGTCAAACCTGCCTGGTGGATCCGCCTGAGCACCTGTGCTAGATGCTCTAGGTGGTCCTCCCAGGTGGGACTGAAGACGGCAATGTCATCCAGGTACGCGGCCGCGTACCCTTCAAGTCCCTTGAGCAGGGTGTTGACCATCCGCTGGAAAGTGGCAGGGGCATTCCTCATCCCGAATGGCATCACCGTGGACTCGTACAGTCCAAATGGGGTAATAAAGGCAGAGCGTTCCCTGGCCTTGCGAGTCAGGGGGATCCGCCAATATCCCCGGCTCAGATCCATGATGGTCAGGTACTGAGCCCCGGCCAACTGATCGAGCAGGTCATCGATGCGTGGCATTGGGTACGCATCGGCGACCGTGACAGCATTGAGCCCCCTGTAGTCCACGCAGAACCGAGTGGTTCGGTCCTTCTTAGGGACGAGGACTACAGGCGAGGCCCAAGCGCTGTTGGATGCCTGGATCACCCCCAGCTTCAGCATCTCGTCAATCTCCTGGCGCATGTGTTGCTGCACCTCCAGGGAGACCCGATATGCTGAACGCCGGATCGGGGGATGATCCCCAGTGTCCACGTGATGGACAGCCAAGTTAGTCCTTCCGGGCTGGTTGGTAAACAACCCCCGGAAGGGGTGTAGGGTGGCCCACAGCTGGGACCGTTGGTCCTCCAAGAGCTGGTGGCCAACCTCCACATCCTCAATGGATCCGCCTGCCCTAACCTGGGCTAGCATATCCAAGAGGGTCTCCGCTTCTCCCTCCTCGGGCAGGTTGCACACGGGGAGCGCACATGCCTCCCGCTCATGATGTGCCTTCATCATGTTCACATGGAAGGGCTTCCGCCTTCCACGGGCAGGGTCCAGGGTGACCAGGTACGTTACAGGGTTGAGCTGCTGGTACACGAGGTATGGGCCTTCCCAGGCTGCCTGAAGCTTGTCCTGTGGTACGGGGACCAGTACCCACACCTTTTGACCCACTTGGTAGGTCCTCTCACAAGCGTTCTGGTCGTACCAACGCTTCTGATCGGCCTGGGCTTGAGCCATATTGTCGTGTACCAGTTGCGTCAAGGCCTGCATTTTGTCCCGGAAGCGCATGACATACTTGATAACCGACACTCCAGGGGTGGCCAAATCCCCTTCCCAAGCCTCTTTCACCAGAGCCAGGGGGCCCCGCACACGTCGCCCGTACAGGAGCTCAAACGGTGAGAATCCTGTTGAGGCCTGTGGAACCTCCCGGTAAGCAAATAACAGGTGTGGGAGATACCGCTCCCAGTCACGCCCATGGGAGTCGACCAACATCTTAAGCATCTGCTTTAAGGTGCCATTAAACCGCTCGCACAGGCCATTAGTCTGTGGATGGTACGGGCTGGCCACCAGATGTCGCACCTGGACTTGCTTACAGAGGGCCTCCATCAGCTGGGACATGAATTGGGTCCCCCGGTCAGTGAGCATTTCCTGGGGAAAACCCACTCGGGAGAAAATCTCCAGCAATGCGGTGGCCACCTTGTCAGCCCGAATGGACGACAAGGCCACTGCTTCTGGGTACCGGGTGGCATAGTCCACTACCGTCAGTATGAAGCGTTTCCCGGAGCTGCTGGGGATGGCCAGCGGGCCGACCAGATCCACAGCCACCCTCCTGAAAGGCTCATCGATGATTGGCAGAGATACTAGTGGGGCTTTGGGGTGTGGCCCCGCCTTCCCCACTCTCTGACAGGTTTCACACGAACGGCAGTAGGCAGCCACATCGGCCCCCATTTTTGGCCAGTAGAAATGCTGGTTTAACCTGGCCTTGGTCTTAGCGATCCCTAGGTGTCCGGCCATCGGAATCTCATGTGCGATCCGCAACAACTCCGTCCGGAACGGATAGGGTACCACCAACTGTCGGTCCCTGGGCCACGCCTCCGGTGAACCCTGCTGGACCGTGGCCCGGTACAGCCGTCCTTGGTCCCAGACCACTCGCTCCGGGTCCGAGTCCGAGGGAGGCTGTGCCGCCTGCTCCTTAAGAGCTTTCAGGCTGTCGTCAGCTTCTAACGCTGCCTGAAACCCCTGACTAGATGTGGCCAGAATCGACGAGACTGTCACATCTTCGGTCAGTACCCCGGGACCTGTGTCCTGGCCTCCACCTGACTCGGCTGACACTTGGTCAGGAGGGGAAGAGCTATCGGACCTCCGGGAGGCCCCTTGGCTTCCAGCACTCCCACTGCGGGTGACAGCGGCCACAGCCGCTGCGCCCGTGGGTCGTGCCTGCTCCTCCTCCGTTCCTGACCAAGTCGCCGGTTCAGGCAGACCTACCTGGCTTCCTGACACCCCGGTTGTGGGGGAACCATGCACCGAGATCTTACCTGGGAGCACTTCCGCTCCTGGACCGGCCCCAATCTCACCTGCCTGTTCCCCTCCTGCAGCAACAGAACCCCGCGGTGAAATCTCTGGGGACCCCACATTTGCTGTGGTAGCCCCCACCCCACACACTGGTCCTCCCCCTGCAGCACCCTGCTCTCTGCTTATCCCTGCAGAGGGCAGCAGATCCCAGCTCACAGGCTGGTTACTTGTAGAGGCATTGTCACACCTTTCTCTGACCCCCTCCCCTGTCACAGCTGCAGCTGTGTGTGTGTCTATGGTGTCTGTGCAAGCAGAAATATCAGAGTTCACTCCCTCCTCCCTTACATCATTCATAGATAACACATTAACATTGTCCGGAGGCCTGTCAGTACTGGCTGAAGGTTCAGCCCTTGGGGGGGGCCCAAACTGGGAGGTTATCTGCCCCAAATCTTTCCCAAGTAGCACGTTTGCAGGGATCCGATCAGTTACCCCCACCTCTCTCACCCCTCGCCCTGCGCCCCAGTCCACATAAATGTCAGCAACAGGCAGCGCCGGGTCAATGCCTCCAATCCCGGAGACAGCGAGGGTTTTTCCCGGGATCAAGTCTTGGGGGGACACCATGTCAGGCCGCACCAGAGTCACCTCCGAGGCGCTGTCTCGCAGTCCTATGGTCACAGACCGGCCGACGGTGACAGGTTGGAAGCTGTCCAGGGACCTACCACCACCCCCACCCACACAATACACCTTGGGCGGCCCTTGGGACGGGGACGGAGCCGGGGCCTTGGGACGCTGAGGGCACATGGCCTTGAAGTGTCCAGGTAGGTTGCACTGGTGGCACCGTCTTGGTTCTGCCACGGGCCTGGAGAGGGGAGTTGAGGGGGACACCCCCTGCAGTCTAGGGGCAGGTGGGGCAGTCGCAGAGTTCATCTTACCCCCTCTCCAGGTGCTGCTGGTGGCTGCTCTCCTGGCCTCAGGAGCCCGATTGTTGGTGTAGTCATCGGCCAGGGCAGCTGTAGCCGTGGACCCCTTTGGCTTCTGGTCTCGGATGAACTGGCGGAGATCCTCAGGGCAGTTCCACAAGAGTTGCTCCGTGATGAACAAGTCCAGGATCTCCAGTCCGGTGGAAAGCTGCAGGCCTTGGGTCCAGTGGTCGGCAGCTCGGGCAAGTGCCCGCCGGTGGTCAGCCCAGGAGTCCTTTGGTCCCTTCTGCAGGGTCCGGAACTTCTTGCGGTAGGACTCCGGAGTGAGGTTGTACTGTTGGATCAGGGCCCGCTTGATGGTGTCGTAGCCCTGATCTGCCTCAGTAGGCAAGTCCCCAAGGATTTCCAGGGCCTTACCCCTTAAACGGGGGGTCAGGTATTTGGCCCACTGGTCCTTGTCCAGATGGTGCTGCAAGCAAGTCCGTTCAAAAGCAGTCAGGAAAGAGTCCAAGTCTCCATCCTTCTCCAGCACTGGGAAGTCCTCAACACGGACCTTTGGAAGTTTGGTGTTTTGAAGGTCACATGTGGCTGATGAGGGCCGGAGCTGAGCTAGCTGCAGCTGGTAGTCACGCTCTGCCTGCCGCTCCGCAGCCTCAGCCTCACACGCTGCCCTGCGCTCCGCAGCTTCACGTTCTGCCCTGCGCTCTGCCATGAGTTCCTTGTAGCCCTCCCGGTCTCCAGCCTGGAGTAGGGCCATAGCCAGTTGAAGAAGGCTATCCGAGCCTCCCAGGCTCGGTGGAATGGCACGTGGTGATCTGCGGCCCGCTGCGGAGCCTGGTGATTCACTGTCCATTGCAGAGCGGAGGGCTGGCATCTGGCTCGTTGAGGACCCTTGGGCGAGCTCCTCCTCATTTTGTCCAGCAGTGCCAGGTTGTGCGATGTCCTCTGCAGAGCTGTTCTCTGGCGTCGGGCTCCTGGAGGACTCGTGGACAACCTCCTCATCGTCTCTGGCCTGAGCATCGGCCATTCCTTTGGCTTTGCTCCTGGTGCTCTCAGCCATTGTTGCAGACTTTGGTCACTGACACAGAACTGACACCTGATGCCTCCACACACCTTACAGGTTCTGCACTCTGACACTCTAGTGTTGAGCTAGTCTGAAGACCCCAGCAGCCACAGCTGCTGCAGGCAGTCTTTAGTGTCTGGGAGTATGGGTCTCACACTCACACACACTATTATCTCGATCCCACCGCTATGCCACCAATATGTCACGAACCACCGGGGGGGTCACTCAGAAACCCCCCGCGCTGGCTACCAGTACGTCACAATCGGGGGGTAACAAGTGGGGGTCACCCCTCCTTTATACCTCCCGACCGACAGACAGAGCACGTGACGCGCTCTCTAGCGCCCCTCTTATAGTGAGGCCAATTATGGAATTGCCCGACAATAAGCAAGGAGGCCGCTATACTACTTATGCCGATTATTGAAGGGTCCCCGGTGAGAGTAGGGTATATATTCCCCCGACCTCCGCGGGCGGAATATATAAAACCTCCCCGAATCTCACTGGCCTCCCCACAATAATCCTTGGCACAACTCGCTGCCACCAACCGCTTCACGGTAACTATTAGCCGAACACACAGACGTGGGATTCAAGATCGAGATAACAGAACAGCCCAAGATTAATTATATAATTTAATCAGCCTAAAGCACACTAGAACTACAATATATACAATAGGGAATCTACAGAATATACATATGTCAGAGTACAGTTACAGATAAAGCATGGTTTACAAACAGGCATACACAGTTCCAGCAGTTACCTTGTGCGTCTGGCCACAGGGGGGCGCTGTAGACCAGGTTTCTAGGATCCTTCCCACAGATGTTTCCTACACGTGACCCCCAGCGAAAGAACCCTGGAAAATGGCCGAAGTAGGGTTATCAACCTGGGCAAATCCAGGTCCCCTCCTACCTTAGTGACCTCAGAGGGAGCACTGCTCCACCCCTGGCTGGAGTTATGGACAATCCACAACATGGAATATGGGCCATAACTTTGCCTGGGAGCGTCGTAGGCGGACGCCAACGCTCTCATTGTGACAGCTATGAATTTAGCTACAGAACGAGAGGACTCATGACTTGTCTACTAGTTCCCCATTGGCTGATATCACGCCTGGGGTATTTCCCCAGGTCCTGCTCCCATAAAAAGGGTGTGCCAGCATCGTCCGCATGCGGGGACACCATTTTTATGGTTGCCATATTTATCGGAAATATGGCTTGCGAGATATGAACCATCTTTTACTGGAGTCGTTCTGTCTGGATACTTCCAAGCTTGCTAACTAGATAGCAGCCCCTACTACAGGGTCACGGCAGGGAGTCATCCTGTGTCCATTGTTCCCACATCATCCAATTTCCATATCACAGGAGATGGCCCTGGGATGTGTGGCTAGGATGTGACGCCTTCACAGATGCTGGACATCTGAGAACAAGAAGGGAGGGGGCACGGCCATGGAGTGATGAGAGCGATTATGACTTCCAGTCATAATTCCTCTTCATATCCCAGGATTTGCCTCACAGTTCCATATGACATAATCACTAGAAGCTTCCAGAAGGAAGAATATATATATATAACTAGGTACCATGCTTATGTCAGCATCTATCCATACTTAATACAGATACCTTTATTATTTATTTCTTATAAAAACTTTATCAATAAACTATGCCCTCCAACATAAACAGAACTGTGAACATATATGTCCTACTATAAAATATTTGATAACTAGATGTATTAATTTTAATGTTTTTACAATTCCCCCTTGAAGCGGGTGAATTATTAATTATTATTAATGAGACCCAGAAAATTAATTAATACATCATTAAAATAACAGATCTTTTTCCCTTATTTGGCGATAATGGATTAATATCAATAATAATGATGAATAATAATCAATTTGCATTATTCATGTTGTAAGTTCAATAATATAATAATGTGGATTCATGTTATGGTAGGCCGTGACTGATTTTCATATAAAATATATAATTATACTTTCCTAAATTTAAAAGATGCAAAACAAATCCGGTCACCATATGATGTCCTCTGGGTTGATGTCTTCTTATCTCCCATGCAATCTGGCATAAACACAGTCTCTTAGAAATAAATCCTTTGATAAAAGATGAATGGTTACCAATTTAATACAGTCCCGTATTGCGTTTATCATCGTTAGATCAAGTCCATAAACTTTATTCTTTATTACAAAGTCCATAGCCAATGTTGATAAACCACAGTTCATGAGTGTAGCAGAATAGCATCAGTCTTTGTTGTCTGTGCAGTGTAATTTACATTAGTCACCTTTATCCTCCGCGCTGCCTGTTGTCAAATCCTGGAACAGATGTTAAGACGTTCTTGGTCAGCACGACAGGGGTTAACTTTAACACGTCATTGCTCTCCTTAGTAACTGTAGTGAGGTCTTAATGCACAGACCATGTGTGATTGTCCATCCTGGCACCATGAGATCACTGTGTTTCTGAGGTCCAGACGCAGTAAGTATTTTGTATGTAACAGAGTCTTATTTGAGACGTTACCTTTTGGACCGTTGAATTTCAGCCTTTTAAACCTTTTTGTAGAATCCCTTTTAACTTTAGAAAAATAAATAAAAGTCTTTTATCTTAATCTTGATTGAAGTCTTCATTCCCTAATCTAAATACCAAATATGGCAATAACTATCACTAATAAATGTCACAGCGTATCATAACTCTAATACTATAATACCATGTCATTATTATTATCGTAGAAGTGTTAATATAATTTGATACTTAGAATGATAAAATAATACTGCATAATATATAGACAATAATATTCTCATGTAATGACCTTTTTTGTCATTGGTGTAATTACCTTTCCAAACCCATAGGTGGCAATGTGTTGAATGTAACCAAAATGTAATATAAAATATGAAATAATATAATGTATACCTATTACATGTACCATATTATAAATATGAAAGGCAACAATGTGGCTTATTTAGTTAGATCATTTGTAAAATTATAAACCAAAGCAAATAACCTTTTAGAAAAGATTGGATGATTCCATCAAAACACAGTAATACCCATTATAAATTATTATTGATTAAGGAATATAATATATATTATTTGTAAATATAGGAAGGTAAACCTAGATGTACCTCGATCTTCCATCTTTATTACTCTAACTTAATTTATTTGATTTGTCTATTATTTATTAAATAATCTACTATATAAGAAAATGTGTAACTATAAGTAATATTTCATCCTTATTGTGTTAACATACTAAAGTAAGAATAATGTATTACTAGGAAGTAAATAATTGTATATATTGATGAAGGAAGTATTCTTTTCTTCCAAAAAGTGGAATTTTCCCTTTTAATATGATTCATATTTAATAAAGTAATATTCTTATATTGGATATTACTTAACTAAATATTGAAGTGTTTTCTCAATTGAGATATTTAAAACTTGAAGGAAAAATAAAAAATTGTAGAATTAAAATTTTGATTAAACATTTGAATATTAAATAAAAATAATATAAAAAAATAGGAATAAAAGGAAAAATGAAAATCGGAATAAAAATAAAAATTGAAATAAAAATAAGGCCTTCTATGTATATAACACCTATGTCTTTAATAATACATAACCTTAATATTACCAGTATCTTATAGGATTTCCATACCTATCATATCAGTAACCTATAAAAATAATTAAGTTATGTAACTTTGCAAATAATACTTTTCTCTTAGTATATAAATGCATTATGATATACTTCAAATATATTATTTTTTTTTTATTCCAAATTCTTCCTTTGTACTTGAAATATTAATTATTAAAGTATTCTATAGACACATATATTGATCAAATATAAATGTGTGATTGAGACAAAACCTTTTTCTTTTAATATCATCAATATGATGTTATAAAAAATTAATATGTCAAGATTAAATTAAATTAAAATTTATGTTGTATATCTTCAAGACCATATTATAAATATCCCTTCCATATTTTAAAAGAAAAATGATTACCAATCTGTGTATCAGTAAAAGAAGTAACTCATAACTGTATAAAAATCAAAACGTTAAAACCTTATTCTAGAATGTAATTCTTCAGAATAAACCTTTAATAAGGATCCTAACATCTCTATACTAAAGAAATATGTCTAAGAATAAGATATATTCTGTATAAATTCCTTCATTATTTATACTTATGTACTATAACTTATTTATTCTAATAATATACATACATATTATAACCTCGAAATTAAAACAAAAATTCCCATTTTTTTTTTCTTTTGGAAGCTTCAAAGACCTCTTAATCATTCATAGACACATCTATGCACACAAGACTGTCATGGTTCTTTAACATACATCCACATAGAAACATTGACAGACACAAATCCCTGTTTTTCCACTTTTCCTATGCGCATTTCAAAATATGATACTAATATAAATGATTTTATTCATTCCATATACTCATGAGTGACAGGTACCTTTTGATAGTCACATACTATACATTTGACCATAGGACAGACATTTATTATTATTAGCTTTAGTAATTCAAGTGTCACATGCTTTGGTTATGTGCAAAGAACATTCCATTCCAAAACAGCAAGCAGTTTTACTCCACTCCAAAACTCAGATTACATTTCTAATAACTCTAAAGAAGATATATATTCATAAAAGAAATGTTAAACTAATGGTCCTCTGGCAATTGGTACCTGAGAAAATAATTCTTCTTCTTCTTCTTCTTCTTCTTATTATTATTATTATTATTATTATTATTAATCATGCTTTTGCGATTAACCTTACACAATAAAATATATGTTACCTGATTGAGGACAAGAACAAATGTATAAATAAAAAGTTAATACTTCATCAATCTGCTTTACTGATAAATTCTGAGGGAAATAAAAGAATAAAATTATTATCATATTTCTGATAAAAAATGAAACACTTAAAATCAGTTACTTCCTCTTATTATTACATTTTAAATATTATTATTCATATACAGAGATCAAATTATTAATTTATAAAATTTTAGACTATCATAACTAAATGAAAATATGACTTTGATTATACTATCACTACTCTTATATATATATATATATATATATATATATATATATATATATATATATATATATATATATATATATATATATATATATGTAATGCATAGATTCACTGTATATGAATAATCATGATTATCAAATAGCAAAATTACTTTATCCAGAAAACCCCTTTTATCCAGCTAAAACCCAAACCTCAATTTTTTCAAGATCCGATCTATTACAGTAATTTCCAGAAAATTGGAATGGAAGTTATTTTGTAACTCAATTTTTCTCCTTAAATGAGAAAGAATGTCTCTCTCTGAAAACCACCCAGCTGTCGCTGGCTGTCAAATTTTCTGGACAACTTTTTTCTTCTTTCAATAGTAACCCGGGGAGAGAATCTGCACAAGACACCTGTTTCTGTCTTTCAAAACTTTTACTCATCATTTGTCTGGGATCATCAATATCTGGTCCTGTGACCAATCCCTTCACTGGAGACAAGGGAACCAAAGGTTTTTCCTGTGGAAAAAGATTTTTAGATGATAATAATTGTGATGGATTGTATGGTTTGTAACACGTATGCAATTTCCTGCGAATTTCATACATTCTGTCACAGAAATATCTGGATCTGGGAGACACTGTTGGTTTTTCACAGAATCTCTCCCTTTTTTGTGTTGGTTTTTCAGAATTAATTAATTTCTGTTTTGATTGACTTTGGTGATTTCTAACAAAATCGATAAATGTCGTACATTCGAATAGGGACTTTTTATTGAATGCCCCCGTACAGGCTGCATTATCAAGGAAATTAAATTTCCTTATGAATGTGCAAATTAAAGATTTTAATCTGACATTTGGAATGACCGCCCTATATAATCGTTCAAAAACGGACATAAATGAGAACGTACTTTCATTCTCTTCAATTTGTAATTCCTTTAACATCTCATAATCTCGATTCGCATCATTTCTTTCACAGAAGATGAGATTTTTCAGTCTTATGATATCGTTATCATTTGAACAATCAAATGTCTCATTGTCAGAAGACTTTTTTAATGCCAATTGTCTGAAAAAATGCTGAGGTATCCATATACAGAATAACTGAGTCTTCTCACTATTGGTTAAATTTAATTTCTCAACGGAACTTTGAAATATTTCTGAATTTCTGCATACATGTATTTTAGGATTATATGCGGGAATTAATTTGCATAAGTCCAATAGACTCTTTCTAAGTTTAATTCCTAACTTAGTCTGTTCTATTTTTAGAAACTGATCGTCGCCATTTTCTCTCTGCACGTGTCCGTCTCTGACAACTTTCTGCACGTCTCCTACTCTGGCTCTTCCCACTTCTGGCTTCTCTATGTCATTTCCTGCTTCTTCTCCAAAGTCCCGAAAATCACCTTGAATACACGGCACATGTCTGCCGCCATCTTCAGGATTCTGATTAGCAAAATTACAGTCTAAATCTGACTTTTCATTTGCAACATTACAGTCAGAATTCACAATATCACTGACTGACATTCCAGGTTCTAAGCAGTCTTTGGATTTCTCTATCACTGACTTTCCTGACAATTCAAGTTGTCTATTTCCACCATTTTTACATTTTTCTATGATTAACTTGTGAAATTCATAGACTAAATAACAGACATTTCTGATTTTCTGTTTCTCTCTATTAAAAGACCTTGCACATTCTACACGTGTATTCTCAAGTTCACACTCCCCATAAAAGCTTAACCAAATCTCCTCCACATTAGAAATATCTGAATAAGTGAACTGAAGTTTACTTTGCTTAACATATGAAAAGATAAAATCCATTTTCTTACCTGAAATGATCAAATGATCTCATGGATAATCCTCTAAGACTTGATTCACCTTGTTCAGCACGTCCAATACTTGTTATGGACTGACTTTGTCTTTCTTGCTCAAAGACACGTCAAAGGTTCACTTCTGTGACTTTGTAACTCTTTAAAGTTCATTTAAAAAAACATTCATGCGACTTGAACTTATCCGTATTTTCTAGGTTCTGCGTGATTTTTATAAATTGTCGATTCCTGATACTTTGCAGGAGATACGTATTACTTTTGACCAACCGTTTGCAAAGTGAAGGAACAACAAAAAAATTAAAAAAACACGAATGGCTGGCTCTCCAAAATGTTAAAAAATATACTCTTAAATATATTTTTCTTTAAATACGCGATAAGACGCATGAAAAATAGACTACAAAATGTGTAAAAAATAAATGTAGTTTATATCTGATAAAAATGATTGCTAAATTATAAAGTTGCAGTTCAGTTACAGAAAAGGAAAAAAGATATACTACATTAGCTTACGTAAAAAGTTCAATTAGTCTTTTTATGAGTTCCAGAGAGAGCTACCATATCTTGCTTCATCTTGGGTAAAAACAGGATCAAAGAAACAGACAGACATGCTTCTTAGATGCTGGATGGCTCAGCTTTGACATGTGTGGATTGACTCTCGGAGCAGGAGTGAGCAGCCACTCCCTCCCACCGTGTGTTATATGACAACTGTCCAATCCATATAGGGTGTTTCAACTGAACACAGTTCCATATGACATAATCACTAGAAGCTTCCAGAAGGAAGAATATATATATATAACTAGGTACCATGCTTATGTCAGCATCTATCCATACTTAATACAGATACCTTTATTATTTATTTCTTATAAAAACTTTATCAATAAACTATGCCCTCCAACATAAACAGAACTGTGAACATATATGTCCTAACTATAAAATATTTGATAACTAGATGTATTAATTTTAATGTTTTTACAGTACCCGCAATGTGTTTGTCCCAATATGGGTGAATGATATTGTTGAAATCCCCCGTGCACACCACCTGTACATTGGAGGTCTTGCTAATCATTTCCGCAATTTTGTTCATAACAGTATTATTATATGGAGGCGGTATATAAGCTGTTATCAGAAGGAGCTCCTTGTTAAATATTTTACAGTGCACGCAAATGAATCTACCTTCCTGATCTACTGTGGATGAAATGATCTCAAATGGGATTGCTCTGTGGACTAAGATACTGACACCTCTGGAATGAGCTGTGTAGGTTGAGTGGAAAGCCATCATCCCTTAAATCTTAGAAAAGGGATCCCGAAGGGACAATTTTTGCGTAAACGCAGAAATTGTTCAAATGAGGAGGAATTCAATAGACAAGCAGTACAACTTGGCAAGCGTTTTTCCGATCGGGGATACCCAAAAAAAAAAAAACTATTGATTTAGCCTTTTCCCAAGCAGCCCAGACTGAGAGACATAGTCTATTAAATATGACTAAAAGTAAGGAGGCAGAGAACAAGACTCGTCGCATTGCAACGTATGATGATCAGCACTCTCAAGTGATGAGGATCCTAAGGAATCATTGGGGTATCCTCAGACAAGATAAAGAATTAGAAGATAAAATTCATTCTTTTCCCTCGGTAACATTTAGGAGGGGCTGCAACATTCGGGACCGTTTGGTTAAAAGCCACTATGTCCCTCCAGAAATTAGTGGGACTAGTTGGCTGACACAAAGAGAGCACAGTACTTTCAAGTGCCGCTCTTGTAAATTCTGCAACTATATCGATCCATCTAAGGAGTTCAAAAGTGTGACAACTGGCAGGATATACAAGAATCGTACTTTTGCGAATTGCCGTACCCAAGGGGTCATTTACCTCTTTACTTGCAGCTGCCCGAAAAATTATGTGGGTAAAACGAAACGACAACTGCGAGTCAGAATAGGAGAGCATTTGGGGGATATTCGTAACAAAAGGGATACACCAATAGCTAGGCATATGAATGAGGAGCATAATGGTCGATATGATGATGTGAGGTTTAAATCTATTGAATCTGTCCCAGAACCAGAGAGAAAAGGGGATTGGGACAAGATCTTGTTACAGAGAGAGGCTAGGTGGATTTTTTGGATGGAGTCCGTGTATCCGGATGGCTTGAATGAACATATAAGCTACACTTGCTTTATTTAATTTGATAAAAGTATTTTCTACCATACCTTTAAATACATTTGGCCCGTAGTAGGCCTGGATTGAACTCAATGTCCACCATAACCCTGGTGATTGGACATTATCATCGATGGTTATAAGAATATGACACAATCAGGTAGCCAGTGTTTTAACTGTGACTGCCTATTTATTTGTTGCTTCTGGGTTCAAAACATTGTTACCTTCCTTTTTGTCTATGACTGCTTTGTATGGACAGTCTTAATTGACTTACAATTTTCTCTGTAATACCCCGAAAATTATGGCTGTACTATCAGTACCCTTGTATAAAGATATCTATTAGTGCCTGGTCAATATGGGTTCACATTTATTGTTTTGGTTAAGTATGCCTGCTGTCGATATACGTCATGTTCTGTATGCCCCCTCCCACTTTTGGGATCGTATGCCCCTTGTATATTAGTGGGACGCGGCTGGTGCCTATATCTATCATATGGCATCATGTATTGGATCCCAGCACACGCGCATAGTGACTGGATCGCGCGTGCGCATTCACTGTTAGCCTCCGCTCTGTCTTACCGTTCTGAGAGATGCGATTGAGGTTATGCGCATGCGCGATTTGCGCATCCGCAGTGACTGGGAACGTTCGGTCATACGGAACTATTCTTTTCAGTCTTGTATCCGGTGGGAATTTTTTCCTTGCTGCGATCCTCGGAAATGATGGTGGGGGAGTGGCTGGATAGCTGCCTTTTGGCGCGAAATGTTACATTTAAAAGCCGGCTGGGGCTGCTAGTGTTTAAGCAGACACCCGTACTGGATACACATCGCTACCCAGGTGATACCAACTGACCAGGTACTCTACAGCAAAGAGTTTACTTGCCATGTTGTTGTGTTGAGCTATACATTGCTGATAGTTGATATGAGGGGATTGAGCCGGGTTATACCTCTTTTCTCAGGTATTGCGGAGGTGTTGTGCTTCTTCTAGGATCAGGATTTTTTAAGGTATGTGTGGCACCTTTGATGGTTTGGAAGGTTGCCTCCCTTACTGTGTTGATGGCCCCTGCTTTGGGGCGGTGGTATTCATACACTCTTATACCATGCATATATATGTATATATTTTTCAAAGGGATATTGTTCCTGTGGACATATCTACCATCATACATGCAAATGAGCCTGCACTGCAGGATGTGTCCCCAGATGTGATGACATCTACCCTGATTTAGACCAGGTACCTGTTTAGACATGTACTGTTTTTGTATATATGCACGTGGACTATCTATGGCTTCTTATATATATTTATATTGATTTTTTTTGTTTTTTTAACATTCAGGTACTGCTGAATGGATTTTTGTGGTTGCCTTGACATAGGTCCATAAACATCTACATCAGATATATATATGGATCTACGTGCATATGTGTGTTTTTTACATACACTTCTTTTTCCAAAGTGAGTACGGGGTCTTGATATATACACCTTATTGAACTTTTTTGTAGACCTCAGTTGCATACTTGGCTGTGCTTGGACCTCGGGATTGCCCCCAGACATGGTGAGGGATATATATATACCCTTGGTCCTCTCTAGCAGGTATATATGTCTATTTAGATGTGTGGGCTTGTTGTATGTCCTGGAGGAATGGGGTTATTGATACCTCGTTCATATATGTATGTATATATGTTTTGTATTGTTTGTATTATTAGATACATTGTCCTGGTCTAATTCCTGGAGGAGGGTTTTTTATTGACAGTAAAATTCCTTGGTATTGATCCACTATTACTGGTCAGTATTGTCCTTGTTCTTTATCCATAATTTGTTGTAATCATGGACCTCTAGAGTTGGTAACAGTGTGTTTATTCTATATTATGTTTATGTTCTAGGTTGTAGCTGTGCTATAAATGTCAAGGATCTATGCTGCCATACCCCTGATGAGCCCTATTGACTTGATAAGAGGGCGAAACGCGTAGGGTGCATCCTGGACAAATGCAACAACAGTTTTTTATGATCCTCTTTTCCTCTTGACTGATAGTCGACTGAGTCAGAACCTCCCCAATATATAATATAATTTTATGACATCTATTGACAGAAATTCATTATCTTGACTAAATTAATGTCACAAACTGTCCCTATGGGTCTGTTTTTGGGTATTTCACCTTACCCACTTCTAAATTAGGGCACACGGTATTCTCCTAGTGTGAGTGGAGGGCTTGTATAGGACTCAAGCTGACGAGGAACGGGGACGTCAGTAAACTTTAGGACGCCGACCCCTGTATGACAGGAAGGGTGAGGAGTAGAGTGTATTGATTCCCACCTTTCTTCTCATCACTTATTTTAATGTGTGTACCTTGTTTGTGGCATATATGTAAATAAAAATGTTTTTTTAGGTAATTGAGTCTTTTTGGTTTATGGTTTAATATAATTACCTTGATATCGTCTTCGGTTTTTGGTAGGTTGAGTGGAAACAATGGCCCACCCATGAGCGATTCATGATGATTGCTGGAAAGTGGGATTTGACCTGTTCCATTACTGCTACCCTTTTTGTGGGGTCCCCCAAGCCACGGACATTCCAAGAAAGAATGTTAATCCTACCCGCCATCCTGGTGGTATGCGTATGTAGTGGAAGCAGTCACACCCGGCAAAGAGTTCCAACCCTCCTCCACCTTCCTGAACCACATGAGAACCATTAGCAGACATAAATATAAAAGCATCAATAAAGCTGCAGAAACATTTCCCCCCTCTCAACCCCCTCCCATCTAACAGTTGTCCCACAACATAAACGTTGAAACTGAGGCACCAGTCCATCCTAAAGCCGAAAACAAGAGAGACAAAATTTCCGCTTCCCAAAATGGTTTAAGGCAAGAAAAAAAAAAAGCCTGAGAACAATGAAAAATGCAGGGAAGTGAGAAAAACAAAAACCGTCTCTGGAAGTGAAAAAGGTGAAAAAGGGAAAGAAAGGAAACCCAAACTCCTCTTCCAGGGAGTTCTGCTGGAACCAATCAATGGGTATCATAATAATTTTATCCACCGGGCCAATCCTATGTAATCGCAGCAGACAGTCGAGTATTCATCATCCATAAAGTCCTGAAAGGGTTACATATCAATGTTGTGGACTTTGCCTGAGCCGTTGCTCATTCATATCGAGCCATCTGAGAGCATCTTTAGGATTTTCAAAAAAGAATGTCTCTTGCAGTGCAGCCACCCTGAGCTTCGCTGGGTACAGCATGGAATGCGAGACTTGTGCATTTCTCAGGCGTCATTTCACATCTGTGAATTGAGCTCTTCTTTTTGAAATTTCAACTGAATAATCAGGCAAGAAGGATATTTTGTGGCCGTCCACAGTTATGGAGCCTTTGTTTCTAGCCGCTCTCTCCACAGCATACAGGGGGGATAGGACCTCTGTGCCAAATACTTTTTGCAGCCATCTCTCAAAGAATTCTGATGGATTTGTGCCCTCCGTTTTTTCTGGAACCCCTATCAGCCACACATTGTTTCTCCTCAATCTATTTTCTAAATCATCTGTCTTGTTAAGTAGAAATGACAGTTCCTGATCATGCCTGTGGGAGTCACGGGTAACCTGGGACATTTTGTCCTCTAAGTCACTGATTCTCCCCTCTGACGCCGTCATGCGGTCATTCACTTTTTGGAGGCTCTGTTTCACACCTGATAACTCCTCCATGATTTGGCCCATCTGGAAGCTGAGGGATGTCATCGTGGAGCCATTTTGAGCTATAGCTGCAAGCACGTCTTTCAGAGTGGGCTCAGCACCCTGCAAAGTTGTGGCAGGCTCATGTGGACATTTATTATGCATGGATGCAGAGAGCTCCAGCTTGTCCTGCAAGCCTTGCTGTAATAATGAGTCTGCACTATTTCCTCCTTCCTCCTCCACTGCATTGTGAGGGCTGTGCTGCCTGGAGCTCCCCAGTTTAACTCTTTCATCCCTGTGCACCGTGGGAGCCCTGCATTCTGTGCCCCTGGCATACTTAGATAGTTTTTCAGCTGCATGAGTTGCTGCAGCTCTAGCTGCTTTGGAGGCTGGTGTCTGTGTCCCACTACCATTTTGTGCAGTACCTTCCATTCCTGTTGCCGCCTCCTTCTGCCTCCTGCTCGTCCCCCCAGCCATGTAACCTCCGTCCAAGCTGTGCAGTAAGTTCAGGGTGGTCTCTGGTTGCTGCACGGATGATTTTTGTCCTCGCCACGGCCCAGTGGAAGTCAGGATAATCGGCAGTTCCAGGAGCTCTCTTCTTAGCTGCTTCTCACATCTCTGGCCAGGCCACACCCCCTTGCACCCCCCCTTTTTACCACTAGTTATTTGGGAATGCAGTTTCTTTTTCCTTTGTCTGTTGTTTTCCTTTTGTGTCATTATCATAAAGGAGGACTAGTGTTCCTCCTGCCCTGCTCACTAGACACGGTTGTTGGTTAGGTAAGACACGTGATTGTTGCACGACGTGAAATAACCTGTCTTGGGACATCGGGGAGCTCAGGGTTGCTCAGAGTAAGTGACAGGGTTTATCCTTCCTGTTCTTCTCTAGAGGCAGTGGTTCCCACCCCATCTTTCTCATGATACACAGCCTGTTGGTGGAACACATTGGTAACTGGTGCCTACTGTAAGCAAAGTCCAATTACAGAGGCTCTGGTGATGACTGGGTAGGCACTTAATCATGCCCCTCCGGGTAAGCCTGGTTCAGGGCGCAGTGAGGCTAACCTCCCTTCTCCTCAACCTATTAGCATGACAGGTCTACATGTAATTCTTCAAATGACATGATTCAGAAGAAACCCTCAAAGGCTCCATTCACTGTAATGAGTCAGCAGAGTTAGTCTAGACTCCTCATGGCAGTGCGTCAATCATCCCTATCTAGTGAACGGTTATCTCCAGTAATTGTATTATTACAGCGGATTCTGTATGATGTTACATTGTCATCTTCTCCCCATTCAGGTCCCTACAATATTGGATCCACTCAGTGGAGATCTTCTATATAAGAGAATCCTCCTGATTGACCCATCAAGGATGGATATGGACAGGGACAAGATGGCGGAGAGGATATTACACCTCACCCTAGAGATCCTGTTCCGGCTTACTGGAGAGGTGAAAGATTCTGATGACGTCACATTACATCATTCTTATCTATGGGAATAACAGATGGACAGAACTGGAGAGGTGAGGACTCTGGAAATGTCTGTAGTGAGATTTATTACTGTGTCTCTCCATAACCAGGATTACACAGTAGTGAAGAAGACCTCTAGTGAGCGCTGTCAGGCCCCTGTGTCTGAGGGATGGGGAAGACCCCTGAGCCCAATCACGGGGCCTCCACCTCACCCCCCGATACGTGAGGACATCAATGACCAGAAGATCCTAGAACTCACCTACAAGATGATTGAGCTGCTGACTGGAGAGGTGACACTGCTGGGAATGCTGGGACATTATACAGTAATGCTATGAAGGGATCGGGGGTGACGGTATCATTGTATGTGTCAGGTTCCTATAAGGTGTCAGGACGTCACCGTCTATTTCTCCATGGAGGAGTGGGAGTATTTAGAAGGACACAAAGATCTGTACAAGGACGTCATGATGAAGGTTCCCCAGCCCCTCACATCACCAGGTAATAGACAGGACTAAATACACACGGCCTATAATTATCTGTATGTAAGGAATGAATTCAGTCCCTGTATGTGTCTCCTCCAGGTCTATACAGTAAGAGGACAACACCAGAGAGATGTCCCCGTCCTCTTCTCCCACAGGACTGTAAACAAGAAGACCCCGATGTTCCTCAGGATGTGTTTCCTCCAGCTCTATCCAGTAAGAGATATCTACTCATGTACTTTCTGCACTAATTTTGTGTTTACATTTTTAGGCTTTCTGCTCTGGGTTTTTCAGTTGTATTTTCTTTGCTTCTGCTTCTTCTGCTGTTTGCTTCTAGTGTCTTCTCTATGTCATTATGAAGGCAACTCAAAGACCTGCAGAGTGTTCATGAATACCCTGTTTCCCTGAAAATAAGACCTACACCGAAAATAAGCCCTAACATGATTTTATGGGATTTTTCGAGAATGCTTGAAACATAAGCCCTACTCCAAGAATAAGCCCTAGTTACAGTCAGGAGTTGGGAGGAATCAAATTGCTCAATTTCTGAGGAACCCTGCTCTCTTATGGACTCCATCAGTTGTATTCTAAGGTTGATTGTTTAAGGAACTTTGATGATTTCAAAGTCATGTGACATGATGTAACCAAAGATCTCTTAATTGCAGGAGTCTAAATGAACTGAACAGGACACAGGCTGGCATGCCGGACTGGTATTAGGGGAAAGGGAGAGCAAACTGGACAATTTCACAGGGCCCCCATAATCCTAGTGGCCCCAGTGTTTATATGCCAATTATAGGACTGCTTAAGGACCTTTTGGTGTGTGTGTGTCTGTGTGTGTGTGTGTGTGTTCACGCCAATTTTAACCAGCTTTGCCAAAATGGGCAGAACTTGGCCAGAACAAGGGTGTGATGCCACCGCTTCTCTAATTCATAACAAACTGCAATGTTTCCTATGCCAGAAATCTGACTCCAGTCCCTGACGTCATTTTTCAGTGCACATCACCGGTCTTGATGAATTTGAACCCTTATGCTTATCTGTACAGGCTGCAAGACCCTGCTACCTGCTTTGGTACAAAGCCTAATGCGGGCTTTACACGAGACGATATATCATGCGATATGTCGTCGGGGTCACGATTTTCGTGACGCACATCCGGCATAGCGCACTACGTCGTCTTGTGTGACACTTCCGAGCGACGCAGTATCGCTCACAAATCGTGAGTCGTGTACTCGTCGTTAACTTTCATAATATCGTTTATTTTCATGGGTGCAGGTTGTTCATCGTTTCTGTGGCATCACACGTTGCTCTGTGTGACACCACGGGAACGATGAACACAGCTTACCTGCGTCCCACGGCACCCGCCGGCTTAATGGAAGGAAGGAGGTGGGCGGGATGTTTACATCCCGCTCATCTCCACCCCTCCGCTTCTATTAGCCGGCTGGCGTGTGACGTCGCTATGACGCCAAACGTTCCTCCCACTTCAGGAAGTGGACGTTCGTCGACCACAGCGAGGTCATCCGGAAGGTAAGTGCGTGTGACGGAGTTAAACGAGTTTGTGCGCCACGGGCAGCGATTTTCCCGTTATGCAAAAACAACGGGGGCGGGTACGATCGCTCGTGCTATCGCACGATAGTTCGACTCGTGTAAAGCAGGCTTTAGGATAGGCCATCAGCATTACAGTCTCAGACAAACCAGTTGAGTTTTCAACATCTGTCTTTATTTTATTTTCATCTTCGAAAAAAACCTCTTTGAAATTGTCTATGTTGTGGATCAATGTTTCAAGGAGATGTTTGCAGGTTTTGCCAACTGTCATGGCAGCGTCAGGATCTGTTGAAATGATAGACTCTGGTACTTTGCATGTTAATTTCTCTGCTGTCTGTGAGCAGCGCAGGGAGACACAGGCATCAAACCACAGGCTTGGGCAGGCTAGTAAGAGTTATTCTCTGCTGGGCTGCTTGTTAATGTCTGTGATCACATGCTGTAGAGGAGAAAGTATTGTTTGCTCCCGTTCTGTATATGCTGGCTGGACTATTTCATTAATGCCAGCTTTAGTTTACCTATACTGACCTGGTGAGGTTTTGTGATCCAGATTTATGGGTGTTTTGTGCATTATTACTGTGAGCTGTTGTTGTGTTAACCCTTGTTGTCATTATTGTTGCTGCCTTCCTGCTCTTGCTGTGGCGGCTTTTTCAAAATAGTAAAAGCCGCCACAGCAGTGTGAACGCCGTGCAGCGCCGCGCCGGGGATCGGTGAGTATGAGAGAGGGGGGGAAACTTCAGTCACTCGGGGGATTAGCGGTCACCGGTGAATCCTTCACAGGTGACCGCTAATCAGTACTCGACACAGACAGAGCCGCGGTATGAGGATGAAGTTGGATGAAGTTCACCCGAGTTCATTCTCATCGCGCAACTGTGTCTGCTGTCAGCCGACATTTATAAACGACATTGTGCATCACACACACGGACATTCCTCGTACACATACACGTTCATTCCACACACACACACGGACATTCTACACACAAACACGGCTAGCATACGCAATTCACACAGATGCCACACGGACCATAAAAACGGACACAAAAACGGGACACGGACCCGAAAAACTACCCGTGACACACGTGCGTGTTTTTCACGGACGTGTGAAGAGGGCCTTAATCTGTATTTCCATCATAATCCTGCCCCTTCCTTCCCTTGGGGATTACAGATTAGATCTAGTCAGTAGACTAGTAATGCACGAGACTCCGGCATCTCCATCTTCAGTGGTAATCCAGAGGTTAGGAATAGCTTGGGGTCCCCTAGTGTGAGGGACAGTATAGGAGCCCCCTATCCCTCATTATCCTGCAGTCACATTGTGACAATCAATCAGATTATTTACTGTAGCACATTCCAGAGAACTGGTGCTAGGAATGGGAGAGCCGAATTAACAAAGATGTAACTCTTAAGGCCGCTTTACACACAATGATATCGCTAGTGATCTCGTTAGCGACGTGACACTCCCAGATCATTGCTACGATTTGCCGAGATCGCTCATAAGTCATTTTGTAGCGGTCACTCGTACCCATCTCACAAACAACGCTACATCGTTCAGCGAGATATTGTTTGATCAAGGCGGTCATGTGGATGTTGTTCGTCGTTGGCAGGGTGTCAAACGTAGCAATATGTCTGCTGCATTTCAAACGACGAACAGTATTTTGAAACTGAACGTCGTGTCAACGATCAACGATTTTCGCTATTTTTCAGATCGTTCAGAGTCGTACGTAGGTGTTACACGCAACGACGTCGTTAACGACGACGGAAGTGCGTCACGAAAACCGTGATCCCGACGACATATTGTCAGATAAATCGTAGCGTGTAAAGGGGCCTTTAGATCTCGATATTGGACAACAGATTCAGAATAATTTTTTCCCTAATTTAATTTCTGATGTTATGGTTTAAAAAAATTAAATGTACTTTCAAGATATCATTAAAAATTAATAACTTGGTGTTTATTTTTAGCAGATGACTGTATTGGGAGTTCAGATGGATCTCTAATATCTTCAGAATTTATAACAGATGATGAAAGTATCCCACATGATACATATGAAGAGCATGTTGTTGTCCCAGATATACCTTCAGTCCTTCCTAGGAAATCTCTATCATCTGATCTTTTCAAAAAAGTCCAAAATTCCGATTTATCACAGAATTGTAAGCAAAATAAAAGTTACAGAAGGGATGTTGAATACGAAACTGCTCCTACAAGGGAGAAACCATTTTCATGTTCAAAATGTGGGAAATGTTTTACCAGGAAATCAAATCTTAATATCCATGAAAAAACTCACACAGGGGAGAAGACCTTTTCATGTTCAGAGTGTGGGAAATGTTTTACTTGGAAATCAAATCTTGTTGTGCATCAAAGATCTCACACAGGTGAGAAGCCATTTTCATGTTCAGAGTGTGGGAAATGTTTTACCAGGAAATCACATCTTGTTGAGCATCAAAAATATCACACTGGGAAGAAGGCATTTTCATGTCAAGAATGTGGGAAATGTTTTATTCAGAAATCATACTTTGTTAGACATCAGAAACTTCACACAGGGGAGAAACCATTTTCATGTTCAGAGTGTGGGAAATGTTTTAGTTGGAAATCACATCTTGTTGAGCATCAAAGATCTCACACAGGAGACAAACCATTTTCATGTTCAGAATGTGGAAAATGTTTTATTCGGAAATCATGCTTTGTTAGACATCAGAAACTTCACACAGGGGAGAAACCATTTTCATGTTCAGAGTGTGGGAAATGTTTTAGTCGGAAATCAGAACTTGTTGAGCATCAAAGATCTCACACAGGAGAAAAGCCATTTTCATGTTCAGAATGTGGGAAATGTTTTATTCAGAAATCAGTTCTTGTTGTGCATCAAAGATCTCACACAGGGGAGAAGCCATTTTCATGTTCAGAATGTGGTAAATGTTTTACTCAGAAATCAGCTCTTGTTGTGCATCAAAGATCTCACACTGGGGAGAAGCCATTTTCATGTTCAGAATGTGGGAAATCTTTTATTGAGAAATCAGTTCTTGTTGTGCATCAAAGATCTCACACAGGGATGAAGCCATTTTCATGTTCAGAATGTGGGAAATGTTTTATTCAGAAATCAGATCTTGTTGTGCATCAAAGATCTCACACAGGGGAGAAGCCATTTTCATGTTCAAAATGTGGGCAATGTTTTACTAGTAAATCACATTTTCTTAAACATCATAAAATTCACACAGGGGAGAAGCCATTTTCATGTTCAGAATGTGGGAAATGTTTTATTGAGAAATCAGTTCTTATTGTGCATCAAAGATGTCACACAGGGGAGAAGCCGTTTTCATGTTCAGAATGTGGGAAATATTTTATTCGGAAAGAACATCTTGTTAGGCATCAAAGATCTCACACAAGAGAGAAGCCATTTTCATGTTCAGAATGTGGGCAATGTTTTACTAGTAAATCAGGTCTTGTTAAACATGTGAAGATGCTGCACAGGGAAGGGAACCTTTTTCATGTTGTGAATAATTGAAATGTTTAACTGGTAAATCAAGTTTTGCCAACCATCAGAAAACCAACAGAGCGGACCAGCCATTCTTGATTTCAGAATTTGCCAAATGGTTTTAAGACTAATCAGATCCTGTTGTCCGATGAGTCACACAGGAGAAGCCATCATGATGTACTATAATTCAAAGGGTTTTATAAAAAAAGATTGGCTACAATTGCTCAAGTAAGAATTTGTGAGGAAAAGAACCATTTTATTTCTTTTTAAACTTATTGTATTTTTTGGAAAGACACACCTAGGTTTTGAAGGAGAAATATAGGGAAAAAGATTGACACAAAAAATGTGGTCATGAAGCACTGTTATGGGGGGGATCTGCTGCTGATACTGTTACTGGGATAAAATCCCCCAATTCTGTACTGATGTCACCCATTCTGGGCCCCTTCCAGGTACTGTTGATGTGTCTCTCATCCTCGTGTATATTGTATATCCATCCTGGTATATATATTGCCCATCTTTATCCCATCCTGGTATATATGATCCACATCCTGGTATATATGGTTCTTGTCCTAGTATATATGTCCCCATTCTTGTATATATAGCCCTCATCTTGGGCCCATTCTGGTATATATTTCCCCATCACACTGCATACATAAGAAAAGAAATGATTATACTCCCCATCCCTCTGCTCTTCCGGTGCACGGTGTTCTCTTCTGATGCTAGCAAGTGACTTCAGCATGTAAGCGGCGCAGCGCATGACATTACTGCCAGTAAGTGCCCCCAGTTACACGCAGACGTAAGTGTTACAGAATAGTCAGCCATAATGTGCTGAGCAGTCATGTTGTATCTAACAGCCATCTTGGGAAGACTTGAGCAAACTAACTTTACAGCTAATGAGATGCACTGGCTAGAGTTCTCCCCCCAGAGAGGAGATAGAGATGGCATCAGTGTAATTAGGAAGTATAAGAAAAGGTTCAGAAAAGGTTAAATCGAATAGAAGAATATAATTGCGTCAGTTGATAGATGGTGATGTGTCGTCATGAATAGCAGGTATATTGAATTGATAAAGAAATTAAGTTGTCAATAGAGTTGTCAGTGTGTGACGAGTTATGTGATTAGAGGCGCCTTCAGGGATCAGAAATGTCAGCAATGACGACACGGCTGAACTAGTGAAAAGTATCATGGAGGCCCATAGGAATCCAATAGTGTTTACCGCCATGCTTGTAAATAATGTCATGCTGTATCATTATATTCTTTGTTCTCCAACGTATACGCCTTTCTCTGTAGTATGAGCTTTCCTTTGTGTAACATGTATAAAATCCCCACATGTCTTTCGGGGGACACTTCTTCTTCATCTGTTGCTAATTCTGCTGTTCTGCAAGACACCTGCGTGTGTCATCCTGCCGCATAACCTGTCTTATCTGCTCTGTTACTATCTCGGAATAAACTTCAGTCTTTGCTTGGAACGGATTGTCTACAATGTCTTCTTAGCTCTCAAGGTCTACGGACATTTTCTTTCGGTAAGCTGCCAGAATTTTCACTGCTCCCCACAGCCGGGATTATGGGTTTGGGGAGCAGTGAATATTCAATGTCTAATAGTAGACACACGTGATCGCCCAGTCATAGCAGTAATCGGGCGGCTTAGTAATCATGTGTACCCGATATTAAAGAGAATGAATATTCGCTGCTCCCCATGCTAATAATACCGCCTACTTCTTGGTTGGGGCTGGCTTCATTGCCTAGAGGTGGGCGGGATTATGGCGTGGGGAGCAGTGAATATTCATTTTCTTTTTTAGCTGGTACACTGTTTAGCCTTTTTGAGAGCCTTTTGGAACATTTGTGAAAGGTTTTGATACTGGATTATATTTAGATAATTCACTAATCTCAGGTTTCCCACTGCTTTATTTACTAAAAAGTGCAACTCCAGATTGGAGATAGGAACTCTTAAGTATATCACATTGTATATAATTGCATTTCAAATCTTGTTTTGTTAATAAATGCTTATAAATATATATTCTCCATGCCTAGCTTTCTCTATTGTCTAGATGTGATGATTTTGCCTCAGAACCTCTGGAGTTGGTGCAGAGCTGTAGGCATTTTACACCAAAATAGTGAGGGGAGAATTGAATCACACTATGCATCCTAGATATGTGAAAGTTGTTAAGAAGCTCTGTTCCCAAATTATCAAAGCTTTTATGCCAAAAAAACTGTCACAAAAATTTGGAAAGTTGTGCCAAGATTTGGCATTTTCACTCTAAAATTGGCAAAGCTTGGGTGGGAAGGGGGCGTGATACCACAGCTCCTTGTTGTTCCCTATGCCAGAAATCTCACTCCAGTGTCTGATGGGAGTAATATTTCTAGCATGGCACAAGGAGGCACATGCCACTCGTCAAAAGCTCCAGATTCATGAGGAGGCATTTACCTCTTCATGAATCAGGAGTGGTCCCCGCATAAATGGGGCTTTTTATGTTATAAAACTGATTCCTTTACAAAGGATAATTGTTGTAATAAAAAAAACTAAAGGATTTTATCTGTCTGATATCCAAGAGGTTACTTTTTTGTGGGGCTACCCACACATAGAGATATACGGACCCGTTGAAGTTCGGGTTTTTCAGTCGGACTTTAAATAAAGTTCAGTTCGGGAACCGGATTGGTTCTGAACCCCGTTGGAAGTCACTGATTGGGCAGTTCGGGTCTCCGCCCACATGCATCCAGCCATAAACAGAGCATTTATTACCAGGGGAGGGAGGGTTTTTTCCTTGTACACAATACATCCTATAAGGCCTTGTGCGCACTAGGTGTTTTTGCTGCGTTTTTAGCTGCGTTTTTACCGCACTTTTGCGCTGAAAACGCAGTGACATTGCTTCCCCAGCAATGTCTATGAGTTTTCATTTTTGCTGTCCACACGCAGCGTTTTTTTGTAGCTGCGTTTTTGTGGTGACCACAAAAATGCAGCATGTCAATTATTTCTGCGTTTTTCACTGCGTTTTTCACCCATTGAGTTCAATGAGATGTTCAAAAACGCAAAGAGAAACGCATATAGCTGCGTTTTTATGACTAAAAACGCAGCTATAAACGCAAGGGGTGGGTAGTAAAGTGACGTGTACAGGAAGAGGATTCCTTCTGATGGTAAACACAGAAGCATGAATCCTCCCGGTACCGTCACCGCCGCTTCCACCTCCATCCTGTGCATGTCAGCTCCCGTGCGGCGTCATGGCTGGGTGGGAGGTAGAGGCAGCGGCAAAAACAAAAGTGAACAGTAGAAAAAATGTCGTCATACTCACCTGTCTGCAGGGTCCCGGTGCCATGTCCGCTCCCAGCTCCTGTCCCGGTACTGCTGCTTTGGCTGTGTGCTCTCAGGCACATACGAAGCCTGCAGGACCTGGCAAAGGATCACCTGATGCAGTCACCTGACGCATCAGCTGATCGTAATTCTCGCGGTGTCGCCGGCTTTTTAGCGCCCGGCCGGCTTAACTTATCAGCTGATCCTGCCGTCAGGAGACTTCATCAGCTGATTACCGGCAGCTCCTGCAGTGATGGGACAGGATCAGACTCTCATCCAATCACTCCAGGAGCTGCCGGTAATCAGCACGGACGTGACTCAGTATTTTTTTTTTCTTTTTTCTACTGATGCATCAGCTGATTGTATAACCGGCTTTTATACAATCAGCTGCTGTGTCATGTGATTCACATCCTTGATCCTGACACATCATCTGATCACTTTGCCTTCCAGCAAACCGATCAGATGATATTGGATCCGGATTGGAAGGCGCGGGACCCTTGACCCAGGATTACTGCGGAGGGGGGTTCTTTATTTCAATAAAGATGGAGTCACTAATTGTGTTGTTTTATTTCTAATAAAAATATTTTTCTGTGTGTTGTGTTTTTTATTTATCTTTACTAGAAATTCATGGTGGCCATGTCTAATATTGGCGTGACACCATGAATTTCGGGCTTAGGGCCAGCTGATAATGTACAGCTAGCCCTAACCCCATTATTACCCAGCGAGCTACCGTCACCAGGGCAGCTGGAAGAGTTGGATACAGCACCAGAAGATGGCTCTTCTATGAAAGTGCCATTTTCTGGGGCGGCTGCGGACTGCAATTCGCAGCGGGGGTGCCCAGAAAGCAAGGGCACCCTGCATTGTGGATTCCAATCCCCAGCTGCCTAGTTGTACCTGGCTGGACTCAAAAATTGGGCGAAGCCAACGTCATTTTTTTTTAATTATTTCATGAAATTCATGAAATAAAAAAAGGGCTTCCCTATATTTTTGGTTCCCAGCCGGGTACAAATAGGCAGCTGGGGGTTGGGGGCAGCCCGTACCTGCCTGCTGTACCTGGCTAGCATATAAAAATATAGCGAAGCCTATGTCATTTTTTTTTTTAATTATTTCATGAAATTCATGAAATAAGAAAAAAAAAAGGCTTCCCTATATTTTTGGTTCCCAGCCGGGTACAAATAGGCAGCTGGGGGTTGGGGGCAGCCCGTCCCTGTCCGCTGTATCTGGCTAGCATACAAAAATATAGCGAAGCTTATGTTTTTTTTTTTTTTGGGCAAAAAACTCCTGCATACAGTCCTGGATGGAGGATGCTGAGCCTTGTAGTTCTGCAGCTGCTGTCTGCTCTCCTACATACACTAGTTCTGCAGCTGTCTGCTCTCCTGCATACAATGAAGAACATATTGAAGAAGGAAATGACATCAAAACTTTTTTTTTTCATCAACAATCTTTAATGGCATTTGTTCACTGAAAAAAAACGCACCAAAATGCGGTAAAAACGCATGCTTTTTTTGCCGCAAGTGCGTTTTTTAAGACAAAAACGCACATAAAAACGCAGCGTGAAAAAAACGCCTAGTGCGCACATACCCAAACAATGTTTTTTTCCTCCCCATGAAAGCCATTCACACACTGCAAGCAGCTCGCACTGGGCCGAGCACTGAGTGTACCCGAGCACACCGATGCTAGATCGAGTGGTTAGGATACATAAAGCACCTGAACTCTGAACTTTAACACTGATTCTTTGTATTAAGTCTGTATTTGGTACAAACCTCGAACTTTACTATTTAGATTCGCTCATCTCTGCCCACAAACCTTTATTACAGTTTATAATATGGGTGTAGAAGAGACCAGAACTGAAAGGGGCCTATCTCTTGGTGGAGAGGAAGTAACAATTATGATACCTATGCTGGGGTTTTGTGAATTTTATGGGATTCGGTCACTAAGTGTTTATCCTTAATTAAAAATCAGAAAAATATAAAGACAGTGTGACATTAGGTACGGGGAAGTACCAAGTGAATGGCGAAAGGGAAACCCTGTGCGTAGCAAAGGGCAAGATGGTGACTTCTGACTAAATCTATCACTGGGCCCTCGGTCCCCTCACAGCCTTAGATAGGTTCCACATCTATGAGCCGAGCCGGATACCTAACCCTAGGCTGACCCTGGTCTGGACCCTAGGTTGGATGAGCTCTTCGTCAACCCCACTAGGCACTAAAGGACACACAGGAATAACAAACAAGGGGAAACAATATACAACTTATCTCTAGATGACTCAGTAAGAAGTTCAGTAAAGAGCAGCAACAATCCTACTGATGCGTGCAAGCCACCTGCTTGCATCCAGAGATTGCGAAGGAACTGAATATCACCAGCACAAATTCAGGGAAAATGTACTTAAACCCAAGGGGATATACAGATGATTAACAGCAGAAGGGAAGGGGAGCTCTGCTGGGTCCTACAGGGAAAAGGATGAAAACCCAGCAGAGGAGCTACCTAGTACACTGAATACTGACAGCAGCAATAATAGAAAGTCAGGGACCATTTTGCACAGCCAGACGCTGTGACTTTCTATTGCCGGACACCACAGGACTGTCTGTTACCCGTGACAGACAGGGACTCCTCTGATTCCAATGATGTGTCATTTACTGAGCTGCTTGCTGTTTTGATAAAATTACAGTATTATTATTAGGGGATTATCACTAGAGAACTAGTAAACCAGCAGCCATGTATCCTCCATCTCCATCAGCTCTGTATAACCCCACCTCACCCCTGATTGGCAGCTTTCTGTCTATGCTTATTGTACACAGCAGCCAATCAGTGGTGTGGGTGTGGTTATACACAGAGGAGCATTTTGAGAACTGGTAGATCTTAAGCAGATAAAATTGATTTTTATCAAAACTTCAGCAAGCAGCCAAGTAAGTGACACTTCACTGGAATCAGGGTCTCTGCTTATACAGGTCAGTTGGACACACATTACAAGTAGCTTTCTTCCTCCTAATCTATAAACGACATCCTGAAACCATACGCTATTAAATGTTATATATGTAATCTGAAAAGTAGGCAGTATTTATAAAAATGTACAAAAGATGTTAGAAATGGAAACAAAACAATACAGCATATACAATTACATAAAATAAAATAGAAAATTAGGGAACCTGGGTCACAGAAATGGCTTCAGATTTCTGGAAGGAAGGACTCCACTTGAACGTACAGTACAGACCAAAAGTTTGGACACACCTTCTCATTCAAAGAGTTTTCTTTATTTCCATGACTCTGAAAATTGTACATTCACATTGAAGGCATCAAAACTATGAATTAACACATGTGGAATGAAATACTTAAAAAAGTGTGAAAAAACTGAAAATATGTCTTATATTCTAGGTTCTTCAAAGTAGCCACCTTTTGCTTTGATTACTACTTTGCATACATGTAACAATGTTAAAAAAGGAAGACCCTGATGATGAGGAGAGGGGACACCTCCTCCAACTCACCTGAGGCTGTACGCTATGCTCCCGAACGTCTCTATACGGATCCTTCCTCCCATTGTCATCATGTGACTAGGCCTTTGCTCACCCTGATCTCACCTTGGCTAGTGAGAAGGATGGCAAAAGCAATAGTATCACCACTCCAATAATACAACACAAGGTAAAGGATACAGAGGGAAAATAGACACAAAAAGTAAAAACACGTCAAGCTCTTCTAATGCAACTAAACAGCACAGCTGCAATAGTCACAACTCCTCAGCTTTTTCCAGAGACAGGTTCCTTCCACTTTTAATAACGACGAGGCGTGATCACAAAATAGATGCACCGGAGATTAAGGCTACAAAGGACAGTCAGATTAGAAAAAGTACCTAACCCCTACAGCACTAAAAGAAAGTAAATTCACTCAAATCAAGTTGTAAACCTACGAAAAATAAGGCACTGTGACCTTCTGATCCCAGACTCGCCAGAGGTCTCCCCAGAGCGGGACACACTCATGACACATTATCCATAAATTCACTCATACTCAAGTTCATTTTTTTCTTGTTCTGTATTGGAGATCTTCTCATATCCTTCTTATTGGTTCTCCTTCCTCCTCTTCATTTTCTGAATTCCGGAATTCTCTGAATGATGTAATAGAGTAACCATTTTCTCTTTGTTACTCACTTAAATTCTCAGGATTACAGTCTGAAGATTCCAGATCTGTAGATTTTTGCAGCGTCCGTGCAATAGTTATTGTGAGAGATTTTCTTCGAGATTTACTTGTTTGAATTGGAGAGGATTTTTTCTTTTTCTTATATATACAATGAGAATAAGACATCAAACAGTGTCTATAAACCATCAGAAGGTGTTTGCCCAACATTGCGCTATGAGCCAAATGTCTATCATGGTGCAGAGAAAGGCGGCAATCGCTCTCCCCCTAGAAGTGGGACTCCTGGGACAGACAGGGGACACATTTGGAGTGGAAAATGTGTGATCAGTGTTGGACAGAAATAAAATCCATTTTAGTATAGATTATTACTTATGTTGTGCTCTGATCTGGAGGAACAGGAATTGTGAGCACTTTGGGAATGTCACAGAATGGATTGATAAAGGTGTAACTAGATTGTCCCCATTATTTAGAGGAATGTGATATGTACATTGTGTAATGTTCAGCAAAGATTTGGGTAACAGAAGAATGACTGTCACTATCTGCAATTATTATTTTACTCAATAAAGGATGAAAATAAATTATATTCACTGATAAAGGGGAGAATAGATCAATAGAAAATAATCAATAGATGTAAGGGGAAGAAAAATAAAGAGTTATCACAATTTTATGGATCATTGTTGGATATTTGGCTGACAACATACACTTGTTACACGCCTGTCCCGTGTCTGGGATCTGTGCCCTTCCCCCCGGTCTGCTAAACTTTCTTCTGCTCCACGTTGGGCTTTGCATGTAGCCTTTTAGTTAGTGTGTGCACAGCGACCTGTCTGAAGTCTCCAGGACATCTCCAGACTATCTGTGGCCTCCAGCACCTCAGCTACCAATCTGCCTGTGGCTTCCAGTATGTCTGCACCTGTCTGAGGTCTCCAGGACGTCTGCGGCATCCAATACCTCAGTTACCTGTCTGCCTGCTGCTTTCAGAACCTCTGCAACCTGTCTGCAGTCTTCAGGACTTCTGCTGTATGCCTGTGGCAGCTTTTACCTCTGCTGCTCGTCTCTGGTTTTCCTGGATATCTGCTAAATGTCTGTCAACGGCTTCCACAATGTCAGCTGTCTACCTACAGCTTCCATTACCTCTTACATGCGAATTTCTTAAGGGAGAGCCGCCAATAGCTTTGTTACATAACTTCTAGCCTGTAGGTAGTAAAACACCGGGAATGTGACAGTAGGATATTTAGCCTGAAGCTCCTCTATTGAGTACATGCGATGTTCCTCTAGATGGATCAAGTGTCTGACAGACGTTTGGGTATGTGCGCACTAGGCGTTTTTTTCACGCTGCGTTTTTATGTGCGTTTTTGTCTTAAAAAACGCACTTGCGGCAAAAAAACGCATGCGTTTTTACCGCGTTTTGGTGCGTTTTTTTTCAGTGAACAAATGCCATTAAAGATTGTTGATGAAAAAAAAAAGTTTTGATGTCATTTCCTTCTTTAATATGTTCTTCATTGTATGCAGGAGAGCAGACAGCTGCAGAACTAGTGTATGTAGGAGAGCAGACAGCAGCTGCAGAACTACAAGGCTCAGCATCCTCCATCCAGGACTGTATGCAGGAGTTTTTTGCCCAAAAAAAAACAAAACATAAGCTTCGCTATATTTTTGCATGCTAGCCAGACACAGCGGACAGAGACAGGCTGCCCCCAACCCCCAGCTGCCTATTTGTACCCGGCTGGGAACCAAAAATATAGGGAAGCCCTTTTTTTTTTTTTATTTCATGAATTTCATGAAATAATTAAAAAAAAAATGACATAGGCTTCGCTATATTTTTATATGCTAGCCAGGTACAGCAGGCAGGTACGGGCTGCCCCCCAACCCCCAGCTGCCTATTTGTACCTGGCTGGGAACCAAAAATATAGGGAAGCCCTTTTTTTATTTCATGAATTTCATGAAATAATTAAAAAAAAATGACGTTGGCTTCGCCCAATTTTTGAGTCCAGCCAGGTACAACTAGGCAGCTGGGGATTGGAATCCACAGTGCAGGGTGCCCTTGCTTTCTGGGCACCCCCGCTGCGAATTGCAGTCCGCAGCCGCCCCAGAAAATGGCGCTTTCATAGAAGCGCCATCTTCTGGCGCTGTATCCAACTCTTCCAGCTGCCCTGGTGACGGTGGCTCGCTGGGTAATAATGGGGTTAGGGCTAGCTGTATATTATCAGCTGGCCCTAAGCCCGAAATTCATGGTGTCACGCCAATATTAGACATGGCCACCATGAATTTCTAGTAAAGATAAATAAAAAACACAACACACAGAAAAATATTTTTATTAGAAATAAAACAACACAATTAGTGACTCCATCTTTATTGAAATAAAGAACCCCCTCCGCAGTAATCCTGGGTCAAGGGTCCCGCGCCTTCCAATCCGGATCCAATATCATCTGATCGGTTTGCTGGAAGGCAAAGTGATCAGATGATGTGTCAGGATCAAGGATGTGAATCACATGACACAGCAGCTGATTGTATAAAAGCCGGTTATACAATCAGCTGATGCATCAGTAGAAAAAAGAAAAAAAAATACTGAGTCACGTCCGTGCTGATTACCGGCAGCTCCTGGAGCGATCGGATGAGAGTCTGATCCTGTCCCATCGCTGCAGGAGCTGCCGGTAATCAGCTGATGAAGTCTCCTGATGGCAGGATCAGCTGATAAGTTAAGCCGGCCGGGCGCTAAAAAGCCGGCGACACCGCGAGAATTACGATCAGCTGATGCGTCAGGTGACTGCATCAGGTGATCCTTTGCCAGGTCCTGCAGGCTTCGTACGTGCCTGAGAGCACACAGCCGAAGCAGAAGTACCGGGACAGGAGCTGGGAGCGGACATGGCACCGGGACCCTGCAGACAGGTGAGTATGACATTTTTTCTACTGTTCACTTTGTTTTTGCCGCTGCCTCCACCTCCCGCCCAGCCATGACGCCGCACGGGAGCTGACATGCACAGGATGGAGGTGGAAGCGGCGGTGACGGTACCGGGAGGATTCATGCTTCTGTGTTTACCATCAGAAGGAATCCTCTTCCTGTACACGTCACTTTACTACCCACCCCTTGCGTTTATAGCTGCGTTTTTAGTCATAGAAACGCAGCTATATGCGTTTCTCTTTGCGTTTTTGAACATCTCATTGAACTCAATGGGTGAAAAACGCAGTGAAAAACGCAGAAATAATTGACATGCTGCATTTTTGTGGTCACCACAAAAACGCAGCTACAAAAAAACGCTGTGTGCGGACAGCAAAAATTAAAACTCATAAACATTGCTGGGGAAGCAATGTCACTGCGTTTTCAGCGCAAAAGCGCGGTAAAAACGCCGCTAAAAACGCAGCAAAAACACCTAGTGCGCACAAGGCCTTATAGGATGTATTGTGTACAAGGAAAAAACCCTCCCTCCCCTGGTAATAAATGCTCTGTTTATGGCTGGATGCATGTGGGCGGAGACCCGAACTGCCCAATCAGTGACTTCCAACGGGGTTCAGAACCAGTCCGGTTCCCGAACTGAACTTTATTTAAAGTCCGACTGAAAAACCCGAACTTCAACGGGTCCGTATATCTCTATGTGTGGGTAGCCCCACAAAAAAGTAACCTCTTAGATATCAGACAGATAAAATCCTTTAGTTTTTTTTATTACAACAATTATCCTTTGTAAAGGAATCAGTTTTATAACATAAAAAGCCCCATTTATGCGGGGACCACTCCTGATTCATGAAGAGGTAAATGCCTCCTCATGAATCTGGAGCTTTTGACGAGTGGCATGTGTCTCCTTGTGCCATGCTAGAAATATTACTCCCATCAGACACTGGAGTGAGATTTCTGGCATAGGGAACAACAAGGAGCTGTGGTATCACGCCCCCGTCCCACCCAAGCTTTGCCAATTTTAGAGTGAAAATGCCAAATCTTGGCACAACTTTCCAAATTTTTGTGACAGTTTTTTTGGCATAAAAGCTTTGATAATTTGGGAACAGAGCGTCTTAACAACTTCCACATATCTAGGATGCAGTGTGATTCAATTCTCCCCTCACTATTATTGTGTAAAATGTCTACAGCTCTGCATCAACTCCAGAGGTTCTGAGGCAAAATCATCACATCTAGACAAAAGAGAAAGCTAGGCATGGAGAATATATATTTACAAGCATTTATTAACAAAACAAGATTTGAAATGCAATTATATACAATGTGATATACTTCAGAGTTCCTATCTCCAATCTGGGGCTGCGCTTTTTAGTAAATAAAGCAGTGGGCAACCTGAGATTAGTGAATTATCTAAATATAATCCAGTATCAAAACCTTTCACAAATGTTCCTAAAGGCTCTCAAAAAGGCTAACAGTGTGCCAGCTAAAAAAGAAAATGAATATTCACTGCTCCCCACGCCATAATCCCACCAATCTCTAGACAATGAAGCCAGCCCCAACCAAGAAGTAGGCGGTATTATTAGCATGGGGAGCAGCGAATATTCATTCTCTTTAATATCGGGTACACATGATTACTAAGCCGTCCACTTACTGCTATGACTGGGCGATCACGTGTGTCTACTATTAGACATTGAATATTCACTGCTCTCCAAACCCATAATCCCGGCTGTGGGGAGCAGTGAATATTCTGGCAGCTTACCGAAAGAAAATGTCCGTAGACCTTGAGAGCTAAGAAGACATTGTAGACAATCCGTTCCAAGCAAAGACTGAAGATTATTCCGAGATAGCAACAGAGCAGATAAGACAGGTTATGCGGCAGGATGACACACGCAGGTGTCTGGCAGAACAGCAGAATTAGCAACAGATGAAGAAGTGTCCCCCGAAAGACATGTGGGGCTCTTATACATATTAGACAAAGGAAAGCTCATACTGCAGAGAAAGGCGTATACGTTGGAGAACAAAGAATATAATGATACATCATGACATTATTTACGAGCATTGCGGTATAAACGTATTGGATTCCTATGGGCCTCCATGATACTTTTCACTAGTTCAGCCATGTCATCATTGCTGACATTTCTGATCCCTGAAGGCGCCTCTACTTCACATAACTCTTCACACACTGACAACTCTATTGACAACTTAATTTCTTTATCAATTTAATATACCTGCTATTCATGACGACACATCACCATCTATCAACTGACGCAATTGTATTCTTCTATTCGATTTAACCTTTTTTGGGCCTTTTCTTATACTTCCTAATTACACTGATGTCATCTCTATCTCTTCTCTGGGGGGAGAACTCTAGCCAGTGCATCTCATTAGCTGCAAAGTTAGTTTGCTCAAGTCTTCCCAAGATGGCTGTTAGATACAACATGACTGCTCAGCACATTATGGCTGACTATTCTCTAACACTTACGTCTGCGTGTAACTGGGGGCACATGGTAGTAATGTCATGCGCTTCTCCGCTTACCTGGTGAAGTCACTTGCTAGCATCAGAAGAGAACACCGTGCACCGGAAGAGCAGAGGGATGGGGAGTATAATCATTTCTTTTCTTATGTATGCAGTGTGATGGGGAAATATATACCAGAATGGGCCCAAGATCAGGGCTATACAGTTAGGTCCAGAAATCTTTGGACAGTGACACAATTTTCGCGAGTTGGGCTCTGCATGCCACCACATTGGATTTGAAATGAAACCTCTACAACAGAATTCAAGTGCAGATTGTAACGTTTAATTTGAAGGTTTGAACAAAAATATCTGATAGAAATTGTAGGAATTGTACACATTTCTTTACAAACACTCCACATTTTAGGAGGTCAAAAGTAATTGGACAAATAAACCAAACCCAAACAAAATATTTTTATTTTCAATATTTTGTTGCGAATCCTTTGGAGGCAATCACTGCCTTAAGTCTGGAACCCATGGACATCACCAAACGCTGGGTTTCCTCCTTCTTAATGCTTTGCCAGGCCTTTACAGCCGCAGCCTTCAGGTCTTGCTTGTTTGTGGGTCTTTCCGTCTTAAGTCTGGATTTGAGCAAGTGAAATGCATGCTCAATTGGGTTAAGATCTGTGGATTGACTTGGCCATTGCAGAATGTTCCACTTTTTTGCACTCATGAACTCCTGGGTAGCTTTGGCTGTATGCTTGGGATCATTGTCCATCTGTACTATGAAGCGCCGTCCGATCAACTTTGCGGCATTTGGCTGAATCTGGGCTGAAAGTATATCCTGGTACACTTCAGAATTCATCCGGCTACTCTTGTCTGCTGTTATGTCATCAATAAACACAAGTGACCACGTGATCACGTTGCCTCCACCATGTTTTACAGAGGATGTGGTGTGCCTTGGATCATGTGCCGTTCCCTTTCTTCTCCAAACTTTTTTCTTCCCATCATTCTGGTACAGGTTGATCTTTGTCTCATCTGTCCATAGAATACTTTTCCAGAACTGAGCTGGCTTCATGAGGTGTTTTTCAGAAAATTTAACTCTGGCCTGTCTATTTTTGGAATTGATGAATGGTTTGCATCTAGATGTGAACCCTTTGTATTTACTTTCATGGAGTCTTCTCTTTACTGTTGACTTAGAGACAGATACACCTACTTAACTGAGAGTGTTCTGGACTTCAGTTGATGTTGTGAACGGGTTCTTCTTCACCAAAGAAAGTATGCGGCGATCATCCACCACTGTTGTCATCCGTGGACGCCCAGGCCTTTTTGAGTTCCCAAGCTCACCAGTCAATTCCTTTTTTCTCAGAATGTACCCGACTGTTGATTTTGCTACTCCAAGCATGTGTGCTATCTCTCTGATGGATTTTTTCTTTTTTTTCAGCCTCAGGATGTTCTGTTTCACCTCAATTGAGAGTTCCTTAGACCGCATGTTGTCTGGTCACAGCAACAGCTTCCAAATGCAAAACCACACACCTGTAATCAACCCCAGACCTTATAACTACTTCATTGATTACAGGTTAACGAGGGAGACGCCTTCAGAGTTAATTGCAGCCCTTAGAGTCCCTTGTCCAATTACTTTTGGTCCCTTGAAAAAGAGGAGGCTATGCATTACAGAGCTATGATTCCTAAACCCTTTCTCCGATTTGGATGTGAAAATTCTCATATTGCAGCTGGGAGTGTGCACTTTCAGCCCATATTATATATATAATTGTATTTCTGAACATGTATTTGTAAACAGCTAAAATAACAAAACTTGTGTCACTGTCCAAATATTTCTGGACCTAACTGTATATACAAGAATGGGGACATATATACTAGGACAAGAACCATATATACCAGGATGGGGATCATATATACCAGGATGGGATAAAGATGGGCAACATATATACCAGGATAGATATACAATATACACGAGGATGAGAGACACATCAACAGTACCTGGAAGGGGCCCAGAATGGGTGACATCAGTACAGAATTGGGGGATTTTATCCCAGTAACAGTGTCAGCAGCAGATCCCCCCCATAACAGTGCTTCATGACCACATTTTTTGTGTCAATCTTTTTCCCTATATTTCTCCTTCAAAACCTAGGTGTGTCTTATGGTCCAAAAAATACAATAGGTTTAAAAAGAAATAAAATGGTTCTTTTCCTCACAAATTCTTACTTGAGCAATTGTAGCCAATCTTTTTATAAAACCCTTTGAATTATAGTACATCATGATGGCTTCTCCTGTGTGACTCATCGGACAACAGGATCTGATTAGTCTTAAAACCATTTGGCAAATTCTGAAAGCAAGAATGGCTGCTCCGCTCTGTTGGTTTTCTGATGGTTGGCAAAACTTGATTTACCAGTTAAACATTTCAATTATTCACAACATGAAAAAGGTTCCCTTCCCTGTGCAGCATCTTCACATGTTTAACAAGACCTGATTTACTAGTAAAACATTGCCCACATTCTGAACATGAAAACGGCTTCTCTCCTGTGTGAGATCTTTGATGCCTAACAAGATGTGCTTTACGAATAAAACATTTCCCACATTCTGAACATGAAAACGGCTTCTCTCCTGTGTGAGATCTTTGATGCCTAACAAGATGTTCTTTCCGAATAAAACATTTCCCACATTCTGAACATGAAAATGGCTTCTCCCCAGTGTGAGATCTTTGATGCACAACAAGAGTTGATTTCTGAGTAAAACATTTCCCACATTCTGAACATGAAAATGGCTTCTCCCCTGTGTGAATTTTATGATGTTTAAGAAAATGTGATTTACTAGTAAAACATTGCCCACATTTTGAACATGAAAATGGCTTCTCCCCTGTGTGAGATCTTTGATGCACAACAAGATCTGATTTCTGAATAAAACATTTCCCACATTCTGAACATGAAAATGGCTTCACCCCTGTGTGAGATCTTTGATGCACAACAAGAACTGATTTCTCAATAAAACATTTCCCACATTCTGAACATGAAAATGGCTTCTCCCCAGTGTGAGATCTTTGATGCACAACAAGAGTTGATTTCTGAGTAAACCATTTCCCACATTCTGAACATGAAAATGGCTTCTCCCCTGTGTGAATTTTATGATGTTTAAGAAAATGTGATTTACTAGTAAAACATTGCCCACATTTTGAACATGAAAATGGCTTCTCCCCTGTGTGAGATCTTTGATGCACAACAAGAGCTGATTTCTGAATAAAACATTTCCCACATTCTGAACATGAAAATGGCTTCTCCCCAGTGTGAGATCTTTGATGTACAACAAGAGTTGATTTACTAGTAAAACATTGCCCACATTTTGAACATGAAAATGGCTTCTCCCCTGTGTGAGATCTTTGATGCACAACAAGATCTGATTTCTGAATAAAACATTTCCCACATTCTGAACATGAAAATGGCTTCTCCCCAGTGTGAGATCTTTGATGCACAACAAGAGTTGATTTCTGAGTAAAACATTTCCCACATTCTGAACATGAAAATGGCTTCTCCCCTGTGTGAATTTTATGATGTTTAAGAAAATGTGATTTACTAGTAAAATATTGCCCACATTTTGAACATGAAAATGGCTTCTCCCCTGTGTGAGATCTTTGATGCACAACAAGATCTGATTTCTGAATAAAACATTTCCCACATTCTGAACATGAAAATGGCTTCTCCCCAGTGTGAGATCTTTGATGCACAACAAGAGTTGATTTCTGAGTAAAACATTTACCACATTCTGAACATGAAAATGGTTTCTCCCCTGTGTGAAGTTTCTGATGTCTAACAAAGTATGATTTCTGAATAAAACATTTCCCACATTCTTGACATGAAAATGCCTTCTTCCCAGTGTGATATTTTTGATGGTCAACAAGATGTGATTTCCAAGTAAAACATTTCCCACACTCTGAACATGAAAAGGTCTTCTCCCCTGTGTGAGTTTTTTCATGCATATTAAGATTTGATTTCCTGGTAAAACATTTCCCACATTTTGAACATGAAAATGGTTTCTCCCTTGTAGGAGCAGTTTCGTATTCAACATCCCTTCTGTAACTTTTATTTTGCTTAAAATTCTGTGATAAATCGGAATTTTGGACTTTTTTGAAAAGATCAGATGATAGAGATTTCCTAGGAAGGACTGAAGGTATATCTGGGACAACAACATGCTCTTCATATGTATCATGTGGGATACTTTCATCATCTGTTATAAATTCTGAAGATATTAGAGATCCATCTGAACTCCCAATACAGTCATCTGCTAAAAATAAACACCAAGTTATTAATTTTTAATGATATCTTGAAAGTACATTTAATTTTTTTAAACCGTAACATCAGAAATTAAATTAGGGAAAAAATTATTCGAAATCTGTTGTCCAATATCGAGATCTAAAGGCCCCTTTACACGCTACGATTTATCTGACAATATGTCGTCGGGATCACGGTTTTCGTGACGCACTTCCGTCATCGTTAACGACGTCGTTGCGTGTGACACCTACGTACGACTCTGAACGATCTGAAAAATAGCGAAAATCGTTGATCGTTGACACGACGTTCAGTTTCAAAATACTGTTCGTCGTTTGAAACGCAGCAGACATATTGCTACGTTTGACACCCTGCCAACGACGAACAACATCCACATGACCGCCTTGATCAAACAATATCTCGCTGAACGATGTAGCGTTGTTTGTGAGATGGGTACGAGTGACCGCTACAAAATGACTTATGAGCGATCTCGGCAAATCGTAGCAACGATCTGGGAGTGTCACGTCGCTAACGAGATCACTAGCGATATCATTGTGTGTAAAGCAGCCTTAAGAGTTACATCTTTGTTAATTCGGCTGTCCCATTCCTAGCACCAGTTCTCTGGAATGTGCTACAGTAAATAATCTGATTGATTGTCACATTGTGACTGCAGGATAATGAGGGATAGGGGGCTCCTATACTGTCCCTCACACTAGGGGACCCCAAGCTATTCCTAACCTCTGGATTACCCCTGAAGATGGAGATGCCGGAGTCTCGTGCATTACTAGTCTACTGACTAGATCTAATCTGTAATCCCCAAGGGAAGGAAGGGGCCGGATTATGATGGAAATACAGATTAAGGCCCCCTTCACACGTCCGTGAAAAACACGCACGTGTGTTACGGGTCGTTTTTCGGGTCCGTGTCCCGTTTTTGTGTCCGTTTTTATGGTCCGTGTGGCATCTGTGTGAATTGCGTATGCTAGCCGTGTTTGTGTGTAGAATGTCCGTGTGTGCGTGTGGAATGAACGTGTATGTGTACGAGGAATGTCCGTGTGTGTGATGCACAATGTCGTTTATAAATGTCGGCTGACAGCAGACAGAGTTGCGCGATGAGAATGAACTCGGGTTAACTTCACCCAACTTCATCCTCATACCGCGTCTCTGTCTGTGTCGAGTACTGATTAGCGGTCACCTGTGAAGGATTCACCGGTGACCGCTAATCCCCCGAGTGACTGAAGTTTCCCCCCCTCTCTCATACTCACCGATCCCCGATCACCGGCGCGGCGCTTCACGGCATTCACACTGCTGCGGCGGCTTTTACTATTTTGAAAAAGCCGGCCGCTCATTAAACAATCTCGTATTCCCTGCTTTCTCCGCCCACCGGCGCCTATGATTGGTTGCAGTGAGACACGCCCCCACGCTGAGTAACAGATGTCTCACTGCAGCCAATCACAGCAGTCGGTGGCCGTGTCTATACTGTGCATTGAAATAAATAAATAATTAAAAAAAACGGCGTGCAGTCCCCCCAATTTTAATGCCAGCCAGATAAAGCCATACGGCTGAAGGCTGGTATTCTCAGGATGGGGAGCACCACGTTATGGGGAGCCCCCCACCCTAACAATATCAGTCAGCAGCCGCCCAGAATTGCCGCATACATTAGATGCGACAGTTCTGGGACTGTACCCGGCTCTTCCTGATTTGCCCTGTGCTTTTGGCAAATCGGGGTAATAAAAAGTTAATGGCAGCCCATAGCTGCCACTAAATCCTAGATTAATCATGTCAGGCGTCTCCACGAGATTTCTTTCATGATTAATCTGTAAGTTACAGTAAATAAACACACACCAGAAAAAATCATTTATTAGAAATAAAAAACACAAACATATACCCTGGTTCACCAATTTAATCAGCCCGAAAAAGCCCTCCATGTCCGGCGTAATCCAGGATGGTCCAGCGTCGCTTCCAGCTCTGCTGCATGAAGGTGACCGGAGCAGCAGAAGACACCGCCGCTCATGTCAGCTCCACGCGGCAAATGAAGACAGCTGCGCGATCAGCTGTGCTGTCACTGAGGTTACCCGCGGCCACCGCTGGATCCAGTGACAGCGGGTAACCTCAGTGACAGCTGAGCTGATCGCGCTACTCACCTCAGTTGCTGCGTGGAGCTGACAGGAGCGGCGGTGTCTGCTGCAGCTTCTGTCACCTTCATGCAGCAGAGCTGGAAGCGACGCTGGACCATCCTGGATTATGCCGGACATGGAGGGCTTATTAAAGTGGTGATGAGGGAATTTGTTAGTGTTTTTTTTTATTTCTAATAAAGGATTTTTTCAGGTGTGTGTGTGTGTTTATTTACTGTAACTTACAGATTAATCATGAAAGGAATCTCGGGGAGACACCTGACATGATTAATCTAGGATTTAGTGGCAGCTATGGGCTGCCATTAACTCCTTATTACCCCGATTTGCCAAAGCACCAGGGCAAATCGGGAAGAGCCGGGTACAGTCCCAGAACTGTCGCATCTAATGTATGCGGCAATTCTGGGCGGCTGCTGACTGATATTGTTAGGCTGGGGGGCTCCCCATAACGTGGGGCTCCCCATCCTGAGAATACCAGCCTTCAGCCGTATGGCTTTATCTGGCTGGCATTAAAATTGGGGGGACCGCACGCCGTTTTTTTTAATTATATATTTATTTATTTCAATGCACAGTATAGACACGGCCACCGGCTGCTGTGATTGGGTGCAGTGAGGCACCTGTCACTCAGCGTGGGGGCGTGTCTCACTGCAACCAATCATAGGCGCCGGTGGGCGGGGAAAGCAGGGAATACGAGATTGTTTAATGAGCGGCCGGCTTTTTCAAAATAGTAAAAGCCGCCGGAGCAGTGTGAACGCCGTGCAGCGCCGCGCCGGGGATCAGGGAACGGTAAGTATGAGAGAGGGGGGAAACTCACCGACAGACTGTGAGAGAGGGACAGACAGACAGAGAGACCGACCGACGGACTCAGGGAGATCGACCGACATAGACAGAAATAGAAAGAATGGCCGACATCGCTAGAAAAAAAAAAACACCAAACGGACTATAGGTAGATGCATACGTGTTTACTAACGTGTCTGCACATACCCATAGACTTTCATTGTGTGCATGTGTGCGTGCTCCGTGCAGATAACGGACATGCACCCGTGCAAAACGGAAACACATATGGATCACGGACACGCACACACGGACATAATGAAATAACGCATGTGTGACCACAATCATAGATTAACATTGGTGCATGTTTGTCCCTGTCTCCGGTATATACGGAAACGGAACAAACACGCACGTGTTTCACGGACGTGTGAAGGGGGCCTAAGACAGATGGGAATCATTGCAAATTCACAAAAATAAACAGTGAGAGGCTAAGGAGAAAAGCAAGAGCAGGAAGGCAGCAACAATAATGACAACAAGGGTTAACACAACAACAGCTCACAGTAATAATGCACAAAACACCCATAAATCTGGATCACAAAACCTCACCAGGTCAGTATAGGTAAACTATAGCTGGCATTAATGAAATAGTCCTGCCAGCATATACAGAACGGGAGCAAACAATACTTTCTCCTCTACAGCATGTGATCACAGACATTAACAAGCAGCCCAGCAGAGAATAACTCTTACTAGCCTGCCCAAGCCTGTGGTTTGATGCCTGTGTCTCCCTGCGCTGCTCACAGACAGCAGAGAAATTAACATGCAAAGTACCAGAGTCTATCATTTCAACAGATCCTGACGCTGCCATGACAGTTGGCAAAACCTGCAAACATCTCCTTGAAACATTGATCCACAACATAGACAATTTCAAAGAGGTTTTTTTCGAAGATGAAAATAAAATAAAGACAGATGTTGAAAACTCAACTGGTTTGTCTGAGACTGTAATGCTGATGGCCTATCCTAAAGCCTGCTTTACACGAGTCGAACTATCGTGCGATAGCACGAGTGATCGTACCCGCCCCCGTCGTTTTTGCGTAATGGGAAAATCACTGCCCGTGGCGCACAAACTCGTTTAACCCCGTCACACGCACTTACCTTCCGGATGACCTCGCTGTGGTCGACGAATGTCCACTTCCTGAAGTGGGAGGAACGTTCGGCGTCATAGCGACGTCACACGCCAGCCGGCTAATAGAAGCGGAGGGGTGGAGATGAGCGGGATGTAAACATCCCGCCCACCTCCTTCCTTCCATTAAGCCGGCGGGTGCCATGGGACGCAGGTAAGCTGTGTTCATCGTTCCCGTGGTGTCACACGGAGCAACGTGTGATGCCACAGAAACGATGAACAACCTGCACCCATGAAAATAAACGATATTATGAAAGTTAACGACGAGTACACGACTCACGATTTGTGAGCGATACTGAGGCGCTCGGAAGTGTCACACAAGACGACGTAGTGCGCTATGCCGGATGTGCGTCACGAAAACCGTGACCCCGACGACATATCGCATGATATATCGTCTCGTGTAAAGCCTGCATTAGGCTTTGTAACCAAAGCAGGTAGCAGGGTCTTGCAGCCTGTACAGATAAGCATAAGGGTTCAAATTCATCAAGACCAGTGATGTACACTGAAAAATGATGCCAGGGACTGGAGTGAGATTTCTGGCATAGGAAACATTGCAGTTTGTTATGAATTAGAGAAGTGGTGGCATCACACCCTTGTTCTGGCCAAGTTCTGCCCATTTTGGCAAAGCTGGTTAAAATTGGCGTGAACACACACACACACACACACACACACACACACACACACACACACACACACCAGCCTTTGGTCACATGATGTGATGTAAAAAAGGTCCTTAAGCAGTCCTATAATTGGCATAGAAACACTGGGGCCACTAGGATTATGGGGGCCCTGTGAAATTGTCCAGTTTGCTCTCCCTTTCCCCTAATACCAGTCCGGCATGCCAGCCTGTGTCCTGTTCAGTTCATTTAGACTCCTGCAATTAAGAGACCTTTGGTTACATCATGTCACATGACTTTGAAATCATCAAAGTTCCTTAAACAATCAACCTTAGAATACAACTGATGGAGTCCATAAGAGAGTAGGGTTCCTCAGAAATTGAGCAATTTGATTCCTCCCAACTCCTGACTGTAACTGGGGCTTATTCTTGGAGTAGGGCTTATATTTCAAGCATTCTCGAAAAATCCCATAAAATCATGTTAGGGCTTATTTTTGGTGTAGGTCTGACTTTCAGGGAAACAGGGTATTCATGAACACTCTGCAGGTCTTTGAGTTGCCTTCATAATGACATAGAGAAGACACTAGAAGCAAACAGCAGAAGAAGCAGAAGCAAAGAAAATACAGCTGAAAAACCCAGAGCAGAAAGTCTAAAAATGTAAACACAAAATTAGTGCAGAAAGTACATGAGTAGATATCTCTTACTGGATAGAGCTGGAGGAAACACATCCTTAGGAACATCGGGGTCTTCTTGTTTACAGTCCTGTGGGAGAAGAGGACGGGGACATCTCTCTGGTGTTGTCCTCTTACTGGATAGACCTGGAGGAGACACATACAGGGACTGAATTCATTCCTTACATACAGATAATTATAGGCCGTGTGTATTTAGTCCTGTCTATTACCTGGTGATGTGAGGGGCAGGGGATCCTCCATCATGACGTCCTTGTACAGATCTTTGTGTCCTTCTAAATACTCCCACTCCTCCATGGAGAAATAGACGGTGATGTCCTGACACCTTATAGGAACCTGACACATACAATGATACCGTCACCCCCGATCCCTTCATAGCATTACTGTATAATGTCCCAGCATTCCCAGCAGTGTCACCTCTCCAGTCAGCAGCTCAATCATCTTGTAGGTGAGTTCTAGGATCTTCTGGTCATTGATGTCCTCATGTATCGGGGGGTGAGGTGGAGGCCCCGTGATTGGGCTCAGGGGTCTTCCCCATCCCTCAGACACAGGGGCTTGACAGCGCTCACTAGAGGTCTTCTTCACTACTGTGTAATCCTGGTTATGGAGAGACACAGTAATAAATCTCACTACAGACATTTCCAGAGTCCTCACCTCTCCAGTTCTGTCCATCTGTTATTCCCATAGATAAGAATGATGTAATGTAACGTCATGAGAATCTCTCACCTCTCCAGTAAGCCGGAAGAGGATCTCTAGGGTGAGGTGTAATATCCTCTCCGCCATCTTGTCCCTGTCCATATCCATCCTTGATGGGTCAATCAGGAGGATTCTCTTATATAGAAGATCTCCACTGAGTGGATCCAATATTGTAGGGACCTGAATGGGGAGAAGATGACAATGTAACATCATACAGAATCCGCTGTAATAATACAATTACTGGAGATAACCGTTCACTAGATAGGGATGATTGATGCATTGCCATGAGGAGTCTAGACTAACTCTGCTGACTCATTACAGTGAATGGAGCCTTTGAGGGTTTCTTCTGAATCATGTCATTTGAAGAATTACATGTAGACCTTTCATGCTAATAGGTTGAGGAGAAGGGACGTAGCCTCACTGCGCCCTGAACCAGGCTTACCCAGAGGGGCATGATTAAGTGCCTACCCAGTCATCACCAGAGCCTCTGTAATTGGACTTTGCTGACAGTAGGCACCAGTTACCAATGTGTTCCACCAACAGGCTGTGTATCATGAGAAAGATGGGGTGGGAACCACTGCCTCTAGAGAAGACCAGGAAGGATAAACCCTGTCACTTACTCTGAGCAACCCTGAGCTCCCCGATGTCCCAAGACAGGTTCTTTCACGTCGTGCAACAATCACGTGTCTTACCTAACCAACAACCGTGTCTAGTGAGCAGGGCAGGAGGAACACTAGTCCTCCTTTATGATAATGACACAAAAGGAAAACAACAGACAAAGGAAAAAGAAACTGCATTATCAAATAACAAGTGGTAAAAAGGGGGGATGCAAGGGGGTGTGGCCTGGCCAGAGATGTGAGAAGCAGCTAAGAAGAGAGCTCCTGGAACTGCCGATTATCCTGACTTCCACTGGGCCGTGGCGAGGACAAAAATCATCCGTGCAGCAACCAGAGATCACCCTGAACTTACTGCACAGCTTGGACGGAGGTTACATGGCTGGGGGGACGAGCAGGAGGCAGAAGGAGGCGGCAACAGGAATGGAAGGTACTGCACAAAATGGTAGTAGGACACAGACACCAGCCTCCAAAGCAGCTAGAGCTGCAGCAACTCATGCAGCTGAAAAACTATCCGAGTATGCCAGGGGCACAGAATGCAGGGCTCCCACGGTGCACAGGGATGAAAGAGTTAAACTGGGGAGCTCCAGGCAGCACAGCCCTCACAATGCAGTGGAGGAGGAAGGAGGAAATAGTGCAGACTCATTATTACAGCAAGGCTTGCAGGACAAGCTGGAGCTCCCTGCATCCATGCATAATAAATGTCCACATGAGCCTGACACAACTTTGCAGGGTGCTGAGCCCACTCTGAAAGACGTGCTTGCAGCTATAGCTCAAAATGGCTCCACGATGACATCCCTCAGCTTCCAGATGGGCCAAATCATGGAGGAGTTATCAGGTGTGAAACAGAGCCTCCAAAAAGTGAATGACCGCATGACGGCGTCAGAGGGGAGAATCAGTGACTTAGAGGACAAAATGTCCCAGGTTACCCGTGACTCCCACAGGCATGATCAGGAACTGTCATTTCTACTTAACAAGACAGATGATTTAGAAAATAGATTGAGGAGAAACAATGTGTGGCTGATAGGGGTTCCAGAAAAAACGGAGGGCACAAATCCGTCAGAATTCTTTGAGAGATGGCTGCAAAAAGTATTTGGCACAGAGTTCCTATCCCCCCCTGTATGCTGTGGAGAGAGCCCACAGAGTGCCCACCAGACCCCTGCCTCCGGGAGCTCCTCCAAGACCTGTCCTGGTGAAACTACTACATTATAGAGACCGGGATGCGATCCTAAGAGTGGCTAGAAACAAAGGCTCCATAACTGTGGACGGCCACAAAATATCCTTCTTGCCTGATTATTCAGTTGAAATTTCAAAAAGAAGAGCTCAATTCACAGATGTGAAACGACGCCTGAGAAATGCACAAGTCTCGTACTCCATGCTGTACCCAGCGAGGCTCAGGGTAGCTGAGAAATGCACAAGTCTCGTACTCCATGCTGTACCCAGCGAGGCTCAGGGTGGCTGCACTGCAAGAGACATTCTTTTTTGAAAATCCTAAAGATGCTCTCAGATGGCTCGATATGAATGAGCAACGGCTCAGGCAAAGTCCACAACGTTGATATGTAACCCTTTAAGCACTTTATGGGTGATGAATACTCGACTGTCTGCTACGATTACATAGGATTGTCCCAGTGGATAAAATTATTATGATACCCATTGATTGGTTCCAGCAGAACTCCCTGGAAGAGGAGTTTGGGTTTCCTTTTTCTTTCCCTTTTTCACTTCCAGAGACGGTTTTTGGTTTTCTTCCCTGCATTTTTCATTGTTCTCAGGCTTTTTTTTTTTCTTGCCTTAAACCATTTTGGGAAGCGGAAATTTTGTCTCTCTTGTTTTCGGCTTCAGGATGGACTGGTGCCTCAGTTTCAACGTTTATGTTGTGGGACAACTGTTAGATGGGAGGGGGTTGAGGGGGGGGAAATGTTTCTGCAGCTTTATTGATGCTTTTATATTTATGTCTGCTAATGGTTCTCATGTGGTTCAGGAAGGTGGAGGAGGGTTGGAACTCTTTGCCGGGTGTGACTGCTTCCATTACATACGCATACCACCAGGATGGCGGGTAGGATTAACATTCTTTCTTGGAATGTCCGTGGCTTGGGGGACCCCACAAAAAGGGTAGCAGTAATGGAACAGGTCAAATCCCACTTTCCAGCAATCATCATGAATCGCTCATGGGTGGGCCATTGTTTCCACTCAACCTACACAGCTCATTCCAGAGGTGTCAGTATCTTAGTCCACAGAGCAATCCCATTTGAGATCATTTCATCCACAGTAGTCAGGAAGGTAGATTCATTTGCGTGCACTGTAAAATATTTAACAAGGAGCTCCTTTTGATAACAGCTTATATACCGCCTCCATATAATAATACTGTTATGAACAAAATTGCGGAAATGATTAGCAAGACCCCCAATGTACAGGTGGTGTGCACGAGGGATTTCAACAACACCATTCACCCATATTGGGACAAACACAATGCGGGTACTCAGAACACTATCCTAACTCCAAATTTGGGGACACGGTGGCTGAACTGGCACTTTCAGATCTGTGGTGAATCAGAAACCCTGGAATCAAGAGATTCTCGTGCTATTCCAAAACACACAACAGTCTGTCCAGAATAGACCTGATCTTGGGCTCGGAGGGTATACTGCCAATGGTGGAAAACACAGAATACCTTCCTAGAGGTTTATCAGACCATTCCCCACTGTTGACACGACTTAATATTTTACCCGGGCTTGATTGTACCCGCAGCTTGTGGTCCTTTAATCCTTTTTGGCTACAGATTATAGATGTGGGCCCGATTGAATTAGTCCTTGAATACTATTTTCAGGACAACTGTACTGAGGAGGTGTCGCTTAACACTGTTTGGGATGCCATGAAGGCCTGTCTGAGGGGGTCACTGATACAGGGGGTCAGTAGATCTAAAAATTTTCTTAAAGAACGGGTCCAGATGACAGAACAGAAGTACATTCTGTCAGGGGATACACGGGACTTACTGGAATGTAGGGGGCACAAGAAGCATATGACTCTCACATTAAGGAACGGGCCACTAACAAAAGACTTTTTTCACAACAGAGATTCTTTGAAGAGGGCGAAAAAGCGGGTCATTTATTAGCGGTGATTGCCAAAGCACAAAGGGAGAACACATTTGTGGGGGCGCTAAGGGACAAAACCGGGACCATAGTCAATCAACCTGACCAAATTTTGGCTACCTTCTCTGAATTCTACAAACAACTTTACAGTACTAAATTGCAATATGATAGGGAACAGATCGCTTCTTACCTGAAAGACATCCCCTTGCCCTCACTTTCAGATGAGGACAGGGTATACCTAAACAGTCCACTCACACTGGAAGAGTTGCATTTAGCGGTATCCTCCATGCCCAATAATAAGTCACCGGGTTCAGATGGGATCCCCACAGAGATTTACAAAAAGTTTGGAGACATCCTGCTCCCCCAGCTGCTGTCGGCCTTCCAGCAAGCAGCCAAAAATGGCTCCTTGCCCCAGTCGATGCGAGAAGCAATGATAGTTGTCATACCTAAACCTGGCAAGGATCTCCTCATCCCTGACTCTTATAGACCTACCGTGTTTCCCAGATAGTAAGACACCCCCGATAGTAAGATGTTGTGGGGGTTTTGGGGGGGTCGGCTAATGTAAGACGTACCCCGAAAGTAAGACATAGTAAACGGAAAGCGTTATTTATTTATTTTTTCTTCTTTACAGTACCGGCAGCCGACTATTGTGAACGATCAGCTGATCGCTCCCAAGAGCCGGCGGCCGAGCGCCCTGACATGCTGGCGGCCGAGCGCTCAGCTGAGCGCCCTGACATGCACGGCGGCCGAGCGCCCAGCTGAGAGCCGTCACATGCCGGCGGTCGGGCACCCAGCCGAGCGCCCTGACATGCCGGCGGCCGAACGCCCAGCTGAGAGCCGTCACATGCCGGCGGCCGAGCGCCCAGCTGAGCGCCCTGACATGCCGGCGGCCGAGCGCTCAGCCGAGCGCCCTGACATGCCGACGGCCGAGCTCTCAGCCGAGCGCCCTGACATGCCGGCGGCCAAGCGCCCAGCTGAGAGCCGTCACATGCCGGCGGTCGGGCACCCAGCCGAGCACCCTGACATGCCGGCGGCCGAGCGCCCAGCTGAGCGCCCTGACATCATAGTATCATAGTTTTTAAGGTTGAAGGGAGACTCTAAGTCCATCTAGTTCAACTTGTAGCCTAACATGTTGATCCAGAGGAAGGCAAAAAAACCCCAATGTGGCAAACAAGTTCCAATGGGGAAAAAATTTCCTTCCTGACTCCACATCCGGCAATCAGACTAGTTCCCTGGATCAATACCCTGTCATAAAATCTAATATACATAACTGGTAATATTACATTTTTCAAGAAAGGCGTCCAGGCTCTGCTTAAATGTTAGTAGTGAATCACTCATTACAACATCATGTGGCAGAGAGTTCCATAGTCTCACTGCTCGTACAGTAAAGAATCCTCGTCTGTGATTATGATTAAACCTTCTTTCCTCAAGACGTAGTGGATGCCCCCGTGTTCCAGTCGCAGGCCTTGGTGTAAAAAGATCTTTGGAAAGGTCTCTGTACTGTCCCCTCATATATTTATACATTGTGATTAGATCCCCCCTAAGCCTTCGTTTTTCCAAACTAAATAACCCCAAGTTTAATAACCTGTCTTGGTATTGCAGCCCACCCATTCCTCTAATAATCTTGGTGGCTCTTCTCTGCACCCTCTCCAGTTCAGCTATGTCCTTCTTATATATCGGTGACCAGAATTGTACACAGTATTCTAAGTGTGGTCGCACTAGTGACTTGTACAGAGGTAGAACTATATTTTTTTCATGAACACTTATACCTCTTTTAATACATCCCATTATTTTATTAGCCCTGGCAGCAGCTGCCTGACACTGTCCACTAAAGTGAAGTTTACCATCCACCAATACACCCAAGTCTTTTTCTGTGTCTGTTTTACCCAGTGTTCTACGATTAAGTACATAATCATAAATGTTATTTCCTCTACCCAAGTGCATGACCTTACATTTATCTACATTAAACTTCAATTGCCACTTCTCAGCCCAATCCTCCAATTTACATAAATCTCCCTGTAATATAAAATTATCCTCCTCTGTATTGATTACCCTGCAGAGTTTAGTATCATCTGCAAATATTGAAATTCTACTCCGCATGCCCCCAACAAGGTCATTTATAAATATGTTGAAAAGAAGTGGGCCCAATACTGACCCCTGTGGTACCCCACTATGAACTGAGACCCAGTCCGAGTACGTACCATTAATAACCACCCTTTGTTTCCTATCACTTAGCCAGTTTTTAACCCAGTTACACATATTTTCCCCTATCCCCATTATGACATTAATTATTTATCCCCCATTATCCCCTGACATGCCGGCGGCCGAGCGCTCAGCTGAGAGCTGTCACATGCCGGCGGTCGGGCGCCCAGCTGAGCGCCCTGACATGCCGGCGGCCGAGCGCTCAACTGAGCGCCCTGACATGCCGGCAGCCGAGCGCTCAGCTGAGCGCCCTGACATGCCGGCGGCCGAGCGCTCAGCTGAGAGCTGTCACATGCCGGCGGTCGTGCGCTCAGCCGAATGCTCGGCCACCGAGAAATGTTGCAGTAATGTTGTCCGTGGTCCATCAGGACCACGGACAACATACAAAAACACGCAGCCTCAGTGCCCTCATGTGCAGCAATCGCGGCAAGTCCCCATACCGTACATTGCATGGAGACTTGCTGCGATTGCTGTGGGATTTTTTTCCAATATAAGACATACCCCGAAAGTAAGACATAGTGGGACTTTTGGCGGTAAAAAGAATGTAAGACACTGTCTTACTTTCGGGGAAACACGGTATCTCTCTGTTACCTACAGATATCAAAATAATAGCTAACGTACTAGCTTCCAGACTTAATAAGGTTATACTTTCACTAATCCATTCGGACCAGTCGGGGTTCATGCCTTCCAGATCAACGGCAGTGAATATACGACAGTTACACCTCAACTTACAATTGCCAGTTGATAACTCAGGGGATAGAGTAATTTGCTCCCTAGACACCGCTAAGGCTTTCGACTCTATTGAGTGGGAGTTTCTCTGGGCAGTACTTGAAAGATTTGGACTGGGGAGGGACTTTATTTTCTGGGTAAGACTTCTATATAATAACCCTACTGCTAGGATCAAAGTTAATGGATGCCTTACTTCTCCTTTCCACCTAGGTAGCGGCACCCGCCAGGGATGCCCGCTATCGCCCTTACTATTTGCTCTGGCCATTGAGCCTATGGCGGCAATGGTTAGATCCAATCCAGACATAACAGGGTTCAGGAGGGGTGGTCAGGAGGAAAAAATAGCGTTGTACGCAGATGATACACTCCTTTTTCTGGCCAATGCAACATCATCACTGCCAAGAGCAATGGGGGTTATACAAGAATTTGGGAAGTACTCAGGTCTATCAATCAACTGGGAAAAGTCTGTATTACTTCCGGTGGATGGAACCACAAACTCACTTAACTACGTACACTCGGGCCTCCAGGTTGTTGCCCAGTTTAAATATTTGGGGATAATAGTCACCACTCGTGTTGAGGATTATGAGAATCTCAACCTAACCCCTATTCTGTCGAAATTTAAGGATGAGAAGGAACTCTGGTCTCGCCTGCCCTTCTCAGCAGTTGGCCGCACTAACTTGATCAAAATGATCTGGATGCCCCAACTATTATACAAGCTACACAACTCTCCACAATGGATCCCACAAAGATTTTTCCATAAGGTAAATGCATTATTCCGGGAAGTGATCTGGAGCGGAAAGATGCAGCGCATTAGGCTCGAGACCCTGCAGAGGGATAAAAGTAGTGGAGGTCTGGCGGTACCCAATCCATGGGTTTACTATTTGGCGGCTCAGCTTCAGCACATTAGGGGATGGGAAGACCCTGGAGGTGGGGGGGGGGCACAGTATATAATTCTACAACAATATTTTCACTCCACTAGTCTATACGAGGTTCTTGAGGCAGGAGGCTTCGGAGCTGCTGCTAATAGTTGCCCAACCCTACTACTAATCCAAAAACTTTGGGATAAAACTAAAAAACTACAAGACATTCAGGGAATTTCACAATACACCTCTATATGGAAAACTCCATGGTTACCTAACTTGCATCGTTTAGAGGGGTTTGGGAGCTGGGCTTTGAGAGGGATAAATAGATTCACACATATTGTGGAGGGGGGGCAACTCAGAGGCTTCCCTCAGTTGCAAGCAGAGTTTGGGATCCAGAATTCTGAGTTTTATAAGTACTTGCAACTGAGACATGCCTATCAGGCAGAAATCTCTATTACGGGTAGAGCATTGGAGCAGAACAAAGTCATGCAACGCATAGCAACCTCTAGAGGCTCAGCGGGAGTGATCTCTCGTTTATATTGGGATCTATTATATTTGGTCCACCGGAACTTTCCAGTAAACGCAAAAGAAAAATGGGAACAAGCTATTCAGGACAACCAATGGGTAGAAATTTTAGAAAGAATTCCTAGTCTATCATTGGGGGAGGCATACAGACTGTCACACCTGTACGTTATTCACCAAGTATATCGCACTCCTAGATTCCTGTTTGATATCGGAGTCAGAACTGACCCCTTCTGCCCGCGATGCAAAATATGTTCCGGAGATCTATTACATATGATGTGGTCGTGTCCTGATATTGAACATTACTGGAGAGAGGTGACAGAAATAATCAATAGAGTATATACGATAGAGACGAGCTTAACTCCCTTTGTATGTATTCTGGGATACGTGGAGGATTTACCTTTGGAGGAGGAGGGCAAAGTGGCCGTATCTAGACTATTATATATTGCCAGGAAACTAATCGCTCAACACTGGATTTCGGACCACAGTCCTACAATATCTGAATATGTCAAAAAAGTTAATTGGGTGATAAATGTGGAGAAAAGTATATACCGGAAAAGAAATGGCGTCATCAAATTTGAAAAAATATGGGCACGATGGATAGATGGGTCAGGGATGGCTTCGAGGGAACTGATTAGGTTTAGATTGGGCTTACTCTAAATTGATAACAATGGGCAAAGGTCGAGAAATTTCTGCAGAACTTATCTATAATGATGACGGAGGTTTGGGGAGAAGAGAGTAACATGGGAACAGGTTAGATTCTTTATCAAAAATGACATTTAACTGTGTACAATGCCAAACAAACCAAAAACTCAAAGAAAAACAAAAGTCTAATTGGATTAATTGATAAATGTAATAATGGTACTTAAGAACTTTTGTCTAGGAATGTGTGGAGCTGCAGATTTAACATTATCTCTCCTTTCTACAAGACTGTTTAATGTTTGTTGGGGAGGGGTGGGTTGGGAGGGGGGTAGCGGCTGGGTAGCCTCCAATGTTTATTTGGTTGTAACTTGTAAAACTTTAATAAAACCATTTAATTTAAAAAAATAATTTACAAGACCATTTACAGCTTCCTACATTACAGAACTGCAGTGTATCTGTGACGCCCTGGGCAAGCCAGGGGTCACAGGTAATGACATCACCACACCCTACACCCCGGTTAGGTACACCTGAGCTAAACCTGAAATCCTTGTTGCCTTCCTCCAGGGGCTGATGTCCATACCAGGGGGTGGAGCCAGGCGGTTGGTCTCCACCCACCAAGGAGTTCACAGTCCTGGAGGCGGGAAAACCAGGCAGTTCAGTTTTGGAGAGGAGAGAGGAGTAGTGCAGTGGGAGTGAAAGGAGGAAAAGTGACAGATTGAAAGCCTGAAGTTGGTCCGGGTGTGTGCCCCGGACCGAGACAGCAAGGTTAGCAGACGGCGGTGACCGTCTGCAGGAGTGGCCTATCGGAGTTACCGTAAGGACCGCGGACGGGTGGTGGCCCGGCGGTACCGGACCGCTACACAAGGAGAAGCCAGCACCATTGGCAGGGGCCTTTCGGATCCCGGCAAGGCTAGGAGTTGCCGTGAATTTGCCAAATCCGTCAGTGAAGGGGACCTCCGGGTCTCCAAACAGCTAAGTCCCGATTGAAGGCAACAGTCCAACCGTATGAGAGAGACACCGCCACCGCCAAGGCACCAGTTTCTCAGGGCCAGCGCCTGCGGGCAAAGAGGGGCTCCTCCGGCCCATATCAAAGTCGGGGAGCGGGTTACCGGTGGGAATCCATCGCTACCAACAGTGAACGTAGGTGCAGGGAAAGAGACAGTCACCGTTAACTACCGGGGAAAAGCAACAGCAGCCGTCCGTGGGAACCGTCTTTCCAGCCGTGTGTTTTACCGAGAACTGTGTCATCGTCTCAGGCTGAGTGAGTACCACCGTGCTGTGAGGCACAGCGCTGCCCCCCGCGACCCTGCATTTCACCAAGCCGTGCACCGGCCCTGCCATCCCTCATCCTCCACCTCATCACTGGGCCCCGGGACAACCACCCCCCTACCTACGGAGGGGAGAACTAACAACTTTGCTGCTCCCTGTCACCGCTCCCGGGATCCCCATACAGAGCAGCGGTGGTGCTATCAAAAATCACCACAACCGTGGGTGGCGTCACGGACAATAAATCCCCAAAACCAAACCCCTTTCACTCACGGGCGAGGAGCGCCGCTCGAGTCCCCGGGATCCGGCCCATCGCTCAAGCCACCGAGCAGCAGCAAGCCGCAGCAGCAGCGGCAGCCGGACCCGAGCAGTGGGAGAGCGCAGCGTCCCCTCCTCCGCCCGCGACAACTTGGCGTCACGAACAGGATCTTATCGCTCTGCCGTTGGGTAGAGGTGCGCCTTGTTACCGCCGGAGGTGTCCGGCCGAAAAATTTCAGAAACCGCCATCTTTGGCGCGAAAAGTTCCCACTCGAGCGTCTTCTCGAGTAGTGGAGGCACGAAGGCCAAAACCCTGCCCCGATAGAGGAGGGGCCGGAAAGAGGCTAAGGGGGACGGAAACAAGATGTCTGCGCCCGACGGAGCTGCTGGAGGAGCGGTGGTCGCAGCCGCAGTGGCACCCGTGGATGGGAATGGGCCTGCCAAGGTCCCGGCCGCGCTGGCGGGGGGTGCCGCGGCCCCAGCTCTCGCTCAGGTGATGCCGTTCTCCTTGCCCTATGTGCCCGGAGCTACCTGGCTGCCGCAGTACGATGGGAAACCTGATGCGTTACAGGTCTTCCGGAAAAAGCTTAGCCCGCTCCTGGAATTGTACCCCCTGAATGATAAGCAACGTGCAGCGGTAGTGCTGGGGCAGCTAACCGGCGCGGCTGAGCAGGAGGTGGAGACCTGGGCCGAGGGGGACCGGTCCTCTGTAGCTACCATCTTTGAGAGACTACAGACTTCCTTTGAGACCCGTACCGAAGCTGAGCTGAGGATGCAGTTTTACCAATGCCGGCAACGACCTGGGGACAGTATTCCGGACTATGCTTTACGTCTGCAAACCGCACTCCGCACACTGAAGCGGGTAGACACCATCAATGAGGCGGACAGCAACAAAATGTTAGCAGAGCAATTTGTGCAGGGGATGAGGTCCTCCGAGGATCGCAAACAACTCCGGCTGTGGGCCCTGGAACACCCTGATGTGGACTTTGCTGTGTTAAAGGAGCGGGCCATTAAAGCCCTGCAACCCCCAGCTTCGGAAGTCTTGGAGCCAGCCCCATGGCCAGTTGAGACAGCCCCCGTCGTGGTGGCCCCTGCCCTACCGGCGTCCCCAGTACCTACAGCCCCAAGCAGTACGATGGAGGAACTGGCTGCCCAGGTCCGCCGCATGGATGGAGACCTCGCCATGATTCTCGCCGCACTCCAACCTCTGACCAGATCTCAGCCTCCAGCAAAGATACAGCTCGCCGACAGCCCTGAGGATGTCCCCTGGATGCAGCGGAGAAGGGCTAATGATTCGCGGAACCGACCTCCAATCTGTTACAAGTGCAGCAAGCCTGGCCATTACTTCCGACAGTGCCCGTTAAACGAGCAACCCCTGGGGCCACGGGCCAATCCTCAGGAGTAGAACCCCGTGGCCCCCCAGACTGGCGGGACCGATATATCGGGGCCCGGCCCATCATCCCCGTGGCTGTGGACGGCATACCGGTGATGGCTCTCTTGGACACTGGATCACAGGTAACCACCATACCATACACATTGTACCAACGGTATTGGGGAACAGACGAGCTGGCTCCCCCAGATACTAGTATAACACTAATTGCTGCTGATGGACTCCCACTGACCCAAGTGGGATATAAACAAGTGGCCATGACTGTGGGGCGAGCTGAGCTACAACACCAGGGTATGATTGTGATCATGAATGAACCCAGTGATCATAACCCGAAGATAGTGCTAGGAACCAATGTGATGGAGCACTGTATGAGTGATGTGTTGACCCTACTGCAGCAGCTGGCCACCACGGCGGCGGGGAGCCGACAGAGAGCTGTGCAGCGTGAGATCCGAGCCTTGATGTACCGCCAGCATGTAAACTCGACGGGAGGAAAGATTAGTGGGGTGAGAGTGATGGATGCTGCCCCGTTGATTGTGCCCCCTAGGAGTGAGATGATGATTTGGTGTAGGGCAGCAGTAGGGCCTCAGGGACGTGACTACCCTGCCATGATAGAGCCCATGCCCTCTGAGCACTGGCCCACAGTAATGGCCGCCCGAGGGGTGGTAGATGTAAAGAAGGGGAGAGTGCCCGTGAGGGTGCTGAACTGTGGGGAGGAAGAAGTCAGGCTTCCCTGGTATGCTACTCTTGCCAAGTTGCTCACCCTGGATCCCCACACCATCCACGGGACAGCCCCTCCAGTTTCACCGCCTGCGACCAGCACTCACCCGCCCCAAGGGGAGTTAGACGAGTGGCACCAACAGCTACACGTGGGCACTGACGATACCCCTACACATCACAAAGAAGGGGTATACCGGGTGGTACGGGAGTATGAGCAAGTTTTTAGCAAACATCCACTAGACTTTGGGCAGATCAAAGGGGTCCAACACCACATCCCCACCGATGAGCACCCCCCCATCAAAGAGAGGTACAGGCCTATTCCCCCTGCACACTACCAATGTGCCAAAGACATGTTGAGGAACATGAAAGAGGCAGGGGTTATCCGGGACAGCTGTAGTCCCTGGGCCGCCCCATTGGTACTGGTCAAGAAGAAGGATGGCACCATGCGGATGTGTGTGGATTACCGGAAGATTAACCAGATAACGCATAAAGATACTTACCCACTGCCCCATATTGAAGAGTCTTTGGCCGCACTGAGAACTGCGAATTATTTCTCTACCCTTGACCTCACCAGCGGGTACTGGCAAGTGGCTGTGGCACCGGAGGACCGGGAGAAAACTGCCTTCACCACCCCCATGGGGCTCTGTGAATTCAATAGTATGCCGTTCAGGCTGTGCAACGCCCCTGGAACCTTCCAACGGCTGATGGAGTGCTGTCTGGGACATCTAAACTTCGAGACCGTCCTGCTATACCTGGATGATGTGATTGTGTACTCCCAGACGTATGAAGCCCACCTGGAGCACCTGGCTGAGGTGTTCGCATCCCTTGCCAAATACGGGATGAAGTTGAAGCCCTCCAAGTGTCATCTACTGAAACCCAGAGTGCAGTACCTGGGGCATGTGGTGGATGCAGAAGGTGTCGCCCCCGACCCCGAGAAGATCACTGCCATCCAAGGCTGGCCGAGACCAACCACAGTGAGGGAAGTAAGGCAGTTTCTGGGTCTGGTGGGGTACTACCGACGCTTCATCCAGGGGTACACGAAAATGGCTGCCCCCATGCAAGACCTCCTCGTGGGACAGACCAAAGGTGGTAGACCCATCGGAGCCCCACTGGTGTGGGAAGAAAGGCATGAGGAATCCTTCCGCCAGCTGAAAGCGGCCTTGACCGGAGAGGAGATCCTAGCGTACCCTGATTACAGCCGCCCATTCATCCTCTACACTGATGCCAGTAATGTGGGTTTGGGGGCAGTCCTATCCCAGGTCCAGGACGGGAAGGAAAAAGTGATTGCTTATGCTAGCCGAAAGCTCCGGCCGACTGAAAGGAACCCTGAGAACTACAGATCCTTCAAGCTCGAGCTCCTGGCGCTGGTATGGGCTATCACCGAGCGGTTCCGCCATTACTTTGCCGCAGCAAAATTCACCACTTTCACGGATAACAATCCGCTGACCCACCTGGACGCGGCCAAGTTGGGTGCGTTGGAGCAGCGGTGGGTGGCCAGGCTAGCCAACTATGACTTCACAATCAAATACAAGGCCGGTCGTGTCAACATTAATGCTGATGCACTCTATCGAATGCCCCACTTGTCAGAAGAAGGGTGCGAAGATGATGACCTCGAAGAGATCGAGTTGCCTGCATTTCACCGGCCGCCAACTGAGAAGGTACATGTCCACCAACAACGGGTGAACCTGGACCCGCTGCCAAGTCAGGAATGGCAGGAAGCTCAAAACCAGGCGCCCGCTGTCTGCCTAGTCAAGACCCTGGTGGAGCGAGGCGCTGTTGGAATAGACCCTGCCACCCCAGCTGAAGCCCAACGCTTGTGGAAGGAACGGACCCGGCTGTATCTACACCAAGGGAAGTTGTACCGTGAGCTGATTAATCCGAAGACTCATGAGAAAATCCGCCAGTTGGTGATTCCCCAAGCTAATGTACCCACCGTTCTGCAGGCATACCATGATGGTGCCGGACACTTCGGATGGAAGAAGCTGGAGATGCTGTTGAGAGAGCGGTTCTATTGGAGTGGGATGCGGGAGTCTGTAGAGGCCTGGTGCCGAGAGTGCGGTCCTTGCACGCTGAGGAGGAAGGACGAGGCTAGCCAGAAGGCGCCCCTACACCCGATCGTTACACATCAGCCGCTGGAGCTGGTCCCCCAGGACCATGTAAAGCTCACCCCCAGCCGAAGTGGGTACACCTACGCTCTGACCATAGTAGACCACTATTCGAGGTTCATAGTGGTTGTCCCAGTCAAAGACCTAACTGGGCGTACTGCCGCTAGAGCGTTCCAGGCTTATTTCTGCCGACCGCACAGATACCCTGAAAAGGTGCTTACTGACCAAGGCCCGGCCTTTGAAGCGGAGGTGTTCCATGAGTTTTGCCAGTTGTACGGCTGCAAGAAGATCCGGACCACCCCTTACCATGCCCAGACCAACGGCATGTGTGAGAAGATGAACCACTTGGTCCTGGGACTCCTCAAGACGTTGCCGCTGGAAGAGCGGAACCTGTGGCCAGAGAAGCTGCCCGACTTGGTCGATATGTATAACAATATCCCTTCCAGCTCAATGAAGTGCACCCCAGCATACCTGATGAGGGCTCGGCCCGGTCGGCTACCGGTGGATCTGGACATGGGATTGGAGGCCCCAGAAGCACTCCCTTCGACAGCTGAATGGGAAACTCGGCGAAGGGCACAATACCGACAGATTCAGGAATATGTCGAGAAGAACTTGAGTCGGAGTCGGGAACAGCAAGAGCAGCGCTTCAACCAGAATGCGTCTGCTGGCCCTTTCCAGCCTGGAGATGTAGTGCTGAAACGGAAGAGGAGAACCCACAAGCTGGATGATCAATGGGAGCAAACCCCATATGTCATACAGCCCACAGGGTGGGAAGATGGGAAGGCCTACCAGATCAGTCGTGACCAAGGGGGCACGTTGGCCACGGTTTCCCGGGACCATCTAAAAAGGTGCCCATCAGCATTGAGGGCAGCGGCTGAAGTTCCGGTTCCTCCACCAGCGGAAAAGAAAAAAGAAGTAATCCACACTGTGATGGGTGACTTTCCAGCGGACTGGCCTACACAGAACGGCGCGGTGATTCTTCCAGTGATACTGTTCCCACAACCTGTGGATGAAAAAGTGATGGAGGTGGTAAACCGTGAGCCAGAGCCAGTGCCAGTGCCAGTGCCCAGGGATGAACCTGTGCCCAACTCCCCTATGCCTCCGCCTGCCCCACACATTGACAGGGAAGAGGAACTGATTGTTCCCTCTTCCCCGCTGCCTGTCACCACTGACACCGGACACCGGAGGTCCACTCGTCCCAACCTAGGTAGACCCCCACTTAGGTACAGGGAAACTGTTCTTTAAATAGGGGGAAAAATCTGTATGTGTGTACAAGTTCAAGAGTTGAAAGTTTTGAGAAAAATGAAAATGATCACCGAAGTCTCACCTGATTGAACCGTGATTTGGAACCGGCCGTTGCCGGCATTGTTGTCCCCATGGGGATCATCTACAGTTTTGCATAGAAACTTCTATGAACAGGCCCGAGAACTTGCAGGGCAACCACAAACGTTAGTGGCTTGTAAATATGTTTTGTTGCAGCTTACCGTTACCGCCTCCGGAGAGGCAGGTTGGAGGAAGGGCCCGCAGTGGAGCAGGGTGGGGCCCAGCCACCACCGGAACCGGTGGCAATCCTCTGGAGGGCAAGGACAGATCCCGCTTGGGTAACTTGGTGCTGGACTGGGGTCAAGGGGTGCTGCCTGTTTCTTAGGGGCAGCATCAAGGCCAGGTTGCTTGGGTGGGAGAGAGCGGAAGCCGTAACCGTTGAAACCGTTACCGTAACGTTTAAGAAAAGTGCCTCCCGTTGTGGGATGATGTTATTCTACTTGTATTGTGTTTTTTATCTTTTTCAGAAAAATAAAACCGGTGTTGGACGGGCAGCCCGCGGACGGTCTGCATTTTGCTAAGGGGGAATGTGACGCCCTGGGCAAGCCAGGGGTCACAGGTAATGACATCACCACACCCTACACCCCGGTTAGGTACACCTGAGCTAAACCTGAAATCCTTGTTGCCTTCCTCCAGGGGCTGATATCCATACCAGGGGGTGGAGCCAGGCGGTTGGTCTCCACCCACCAAGGAGTTCACAGTCCTGGAGGCGGGAAAACCAGGCAGTTCAGTTTTGGAGAGGAGAGAGGAGTAGTGCAGTGGGAGTGAAAGGAGGAAAAGTGACAGATTGAAAGCCTGAAGTTGGTCCGGGTGTGTGCCCCGGACCGAGACAGCAAGGTTAGCAGACGGCGGTGACCGTCTGCAGGAGTGGCCTATCGGAGTTACCGTAAGGACCGCGGACGGGTGGTGGCCCGGCGGTACCGGACCGGTACACAAGGAGAAGCCAGCACCATTGGCAAGGGCCTTTCGGATCCCGGCAAGGCTAGGAGTCGCCGTGAATTTGCCAAATCCGTCAGTGAAGGGGACCTCCGGGTTTCCAAACAACTAAGTCCCGATTGAAGGCAACAGTCCAACCGTATGAGAGAGACACCGCCACCGCCAAGGCACCAGTTTCTCAGGGCCAGCGCCTGCGGGCAAAGAGGGGCTCCTCCGGCCCATATCCAAGTCGGGGAGCGGGTTACCGGTGGGAATCCATCGCTACCAACAGTGAACGTAGGTGCAGGGAAAGAGACAGTCACCGTTAACTACCGGGGAACAGCAACAGCAGCCGTCCGTGGGAATCGTCTTTCCAGCCGTGTGTTTTACCGAGAACTGTGTCATCGTCTCAGCCTGAGTGAGTATCACCGTGCCGTGAGGCACAGCGCTGCCCCCCGCGACCCTGCACCTCACCAAGCCCTGCACCAGCCCTGCCATCCCTCATCCTCCACCTCATCACTGGGCCCCGGGACAACCACCCCCCTACCCACGGAGGGGAGAACTAACAACTTTGCTGCTCCCTGTCACCGCTCCCGGGATCCCCATACAGAGCAGCGGTGGTGCTATCAAAAATCACCACAACCGTGGGTGGCGTCACGGACAATAAATCCCCAAAACCAAACCCCTTTCACTCACAGGCGAGGAGCGCCGCTCGAGTCCCCAGGATCCGGCCCATCGCTCGAGCCACCGAGCAGCAGCAGCGGCAGCCGGACCCGAGCAGTGAGAGAGCGCAGCGTCCCCTCCTCCACCCGCGACTTATCCGTAACACAATGTGTGCTGTATGATGGAGCTGGTGGGAATCTGATGGTTTGTGCAGACACAGACCTGAATGGACGAGTCTCCTCTGATTTACGGAAGGCACTAGAGGATGCTGGGATTATTCTCACACGCAGTTTTAGTCATTGAGAAAGAAAAATCCCCATCTGCACCGCCACATCCAATAACAATGGTCTGAGGGCGAGATGTTGTGTTATTTTATGGACAGCACTGAAAGTACATTAGTGTGAACGAGAACTTTAAGGAGGTAATGTAGATCCAAAGTAGTATGCAGAGTTTCACTAGTATGGCAAAAACAAAAAGATTTAAAATGAGTAAGAAACAAAAAAGTGCTCCTGTTTTGCCCCTTACTGGCTTCTGTAGCCCTCAGCGAGTGACGACACCCAGCTCTCCCTTGTACGCGGTCACTGGAGGAAGTAGTTTTCCGTCCGGAACTCTCCTCCGCGTGTACCGTGTTTCACCACCCATATTAGAGCGCCCACTGCTCCCATCAGATCCACGGTGTCTCTAAGCACACTTCTAAGGAAAATGTGTTCCTGTGTATCCAGCGCTTACACCGCTGACCACCACTGCAAGGCAAGTGACTATACCGGCTTCTCCTGCACCAGGCAGATCTTTAGTCATTTTGTTAAATCTGGAACTAGTCAGACTACCTTTGTATATTTGTATATTTACAGCCTGTTAATCTTCCTTTGGACACCACATCTAATCCAATCTGGGCATTACATATTTGGACACCCCAATCAGACAGCCCCTATATGCCAGGCATTAGGATCACTGTATTATCCTATCTTGTAACAGTATTACCTAATCTTAACCTCCCCCATTCACTGATTTTATTCCCTTAAGGATACTTTCACACTTTAGCGATGCAGCAGCGATCCTACCAGCGATATGACCTGGTCAGGATCGCTGCTGCATCGCTACATGGTCGCTGGTGAGCTGTCAAACAGGCAGATCTCACCAGCGACCAGTGACCAGCTCCCAGCCAGCAGCGACGTGCAAGCGACGCTGCGCTTGCACGGAGCCGGCATCTGGAAGCTGCGGACACTGGTAACTAAGGTAAACATCGGGTATGGTTACCCGATGTTTACATTAGTTACCAGCTCACACCGCTTAACTTAGCATGTGCAGGGAGCAGGAGCCGGCACTGGCAGCATGAGAGCTGCGGAGGCTGGTAACGAAGGGAAATATCGGGTAACCACCTTGGTTACCGATGTTTACCTTGGTTACAGCTTACCGCAGGCTGTCAGACGCCGGCTCCTGCTCCCTTCACATTCAGGATTGTTGCTCTCTCGCTGTCACACACAGCGATGCGTGCTTATCAGCGGGAGAGCAACAATAAAAAAACGAACCAGGGCTGTGTGTAACGAGCAGCGATCTCACAGCAGGGGCCAGATCGCTGCTCAGTGTCACACACAGCGAGATCGCTAATGAGGTCACAAAAAACATGACTCAGCAGCGATCTCAGTAGCAATCTCGCTGTGTGTGAAGTACCCCTAAGGCCCAGTCACACACAACGACTTACCAGCGATCTCGAAAACGATGCGACCTGATAGGGATCGCTGGTAAGTCGCTGGGAGGTTGCTGGTGAGATGTCACACAGTCAGACCTTACCAGCGATGCAGGAACAATACAGGTTGCAGTAGCGACCTGTATAACGATCTCAGCAGTCACTGTGACCCTGTCACACAGTGTAAAACACAGCGATGTGTCCTGCCCAGCAGGATATCGCCTTTGAAGAAAATGGCCTGGACCATTCTGCAACGACTAGAGATCTCACAGCAGGGGCCTGATCGCTGGTAGATGTCACACATAACAAGATCGCTAACGGGATGCGTCACAGAAACCGTGACTCAGCTGCGATCTCGCTAGCGATCTCGTTATGTGTGATGGTACCTTTAGGCAAGATTCAGCCATACACCCTTGTTGCCCTTTCAGAGTCCACTATCTAGGGAACTACAAACCCTATCTCCATCTGGGAACCCAAAAAGCCAAGTTTATATCTATGACCCCACTGTAATCCATTACCCCCTCCCCCTCTCCCCCCCACACTTTTTTGTTTCATACTCATTTTAAATCTTTTTGTTTTTGCCATACTAGTGAAACTCTGCATACTACTTTGGCTCTACATTACCTCCTTAAAGATCAGTCAATTAACCTCCAAAACTGCAGGTATCCAAAATATTTTTAGTATTTATATATTTATACATATTTTATCCAATTCCCTTCTCACTGTGTTTTCTTTAGCGCAGCAGTCATATACATAATCCCGTTTTGTATTTTTACCCTGACAGGTTCACAGGGACCCTGTCCACTGCTTGCAGCTTTCAAAATTGTGAGACTAGCTATCTTCTCAATAAACCTCATTTGTTTCAGAGTTGATAGAGTTGATACAGTCCCCTTTCATCTTTTTCCGTGAGCGCTAGTGTTTTGTTTTAGGGTACTGTCACACTTTAGTGACGCTCCAGCGATCCAACCAGCGATATGACCTGGTCAGGATCGCTGGTGCGTCGCTACATGGTCGCTGGTGAGCTGTCAATCAGGCAGATCTCACCAGCAACCAGTGACCAGTGACCAGCCCCCAGCCAGCAGCGACGCGTGGAAGCGATGCTGCGCTTGGTAACTAAGGTAAATATCGGGTAACCAAGCGCTTGGTTACCCAATATTTACCTCTGTTACCAGCGCACACTGCTTAGCGCTGGCTCCCTGCACTCCTAGCCAGAGTACACATCGGGTTAATAAGCAAACTGCTGTGCTTATTTACCCGATCTGTACTCCAGCTATGTGTGCAGAGAGCAGGGAGCCGGCACTGGCAGCCTGAGAGCGTCGGACGCTAATAACGAAGGTAAATATCAGATAACCAAGAAAGGGCTTCCCTTGGTTACCCGATATTTACCTTGGTTACAGCTTACCGCAGGCTGCCAGACGCCGGCTCCCTGCTCCCCACACATTCAGATCGTTGCTCTCTCGCTGTCACACACAGCGATGTGTGCTTCACAGCGGGAGAGCAACGACTAAAAAATGAACCAGCACTGTGTGTAACGAGCAGCGATCTCACAGCAGGGGCCAGATCACTGCTCAGTGTCATACACAGCGAGATCACTAATGAGGTCACTGGTGCGTCACAAAAACCGTGACTCAGCAGCGATCTCGCTATGTGAGAAGTACCCCTTAAACTGAAAGAGAACTAAAAGGAATCAAAGCTCTTATATCTCCTAATCCTGCCATCTCCACCGCTCTCATTACACAAGCATAACACATATAATACCGGAGGATAAAACAAGACTGAGCACAAGACCTTCACAGCCGTCTACACATCATAGGGAGATTTCATGGCACCTTCTCTCCATCTACCTGATGATCCTGAGGAACATCGGGGTCTTCTTGTTTACAGTCCTGTGGGAGAAGAGGACGGGGACATCTCTCTGGTGTTGTCCTCTTACTGGATAGACCTGGAGGAGACACATACAGGGACTGAATTCATTCCTTACATACAGATAATTATAGGCCGTGTGTATTTAGTCCTGTCTATTACCTGGTGATGTGAGGGGCTGGGGAACCTCCATCATGACGTCCTTGTACAGATCTTTGTGTCCTTCTAAATACTCCCACTCCTCCATGGAGAAATAGACGGTGACGTCCTGACACCTTATAGGAACCTGACACATACAATGATACCGTCACCCCCGATCCTTTCATAGCATTACTGTATAATGTCCCAGCATTCCCAGCAGTGTCACCTCTCCAGTCAGCAGCTCAATCATCTTGTAGGTGAGTTCTAGGATCTTCTGGTCATTGATGTCCTCATGTATCGGGGGGTGAGGTGGAGGCCCCGTGATTGGGCTCAGGGGTCTTCCCCATCCCTCAGACACAGGGGCTTGACAGCGCTCACTAGAGGTCTTCTTCACTACTGTGTAATCCTGGTTATGGAGAGACACAGTAATAAATCTCACTCCAGACATTTCCAGAGTCCTCACCTCTCCAGTTCTGTCCATCTGTTATTCCCATAGATAAGAATGATGTAATGTGACGTCATCAGAATCTCTCACCTCTCCAGTAAGCCGGAAGAGGATCTCTAGGGTGAGGTGTAATATCCTCTCCGCCATCTTGTCCCTGTCCATATCCATCCTTCACGGGGCAATCAGGAGAATTCTCTTCTATAGAATAAAACCACTGAGAGGATCCGATATTATAAGGACCTGAATGGGAAGGAGATGAGCCGATATGTAACATTAATCGAGATAATAATGAAGGGACGATATTATTTCCAATGTATGTAAAGCGCTTAATAGCGCTATATAAATGAATAAAATTATTATTATTATTATTATCATCATTTGGGCAGTAGAAAAAATTTCGACATGAAATGAAGTTGCACCTAAAATGGTATCAATGAAAACGTCGGCTCATCAAGCAAAAAAACAAGTCGTCACTCAACTCCGATGTCGGAAAATGGAGACACAAGCCGATTTTCTTTTTTTTTTTTTACAAAAGTCTGATTTTTATTCACTACTAGAGATGAGTGAACCTGGAGTTCGGTTTTCGGTACAAACTCAGACTTCTCCAAGATAGCAAAGTTCAGGTTTGGGTTCGGGAGCTTCACATATGGAAACCGCTCTCGTGTGATCAGATGTATTGTGCACCAAGAAATAAAACTGAATAAACCCGCCCTCCCCTGTTAGTGATGTGTTTATGGCTGCATGTGGGCGGAGACCCGAACTGCCAATCAGTGACTTCAAATAAAGTGCAGGTCAAGTCCAGAACCGATCTTTGCAAATGTTCAGCTGGACCAGCAGAAGCCGAACGTCCACGGGTCTGCTCATCTCTAGTCACCACTGGATAATAATAAATGTCTGATATTGCCGTAATCACACTGACCTGGAGAATCACGCTGACCGCTCACTTTCAGCACATCATGAACGGAGTAAAAACAATGATGGAATTACCTTTTTTTCACCATTTCACCGCACTTGGAATTTTTACTTAATTTCCAGTAGATTTTATGGTAAAATTAAAACCTATGAGTCATTTAAAAAAAAACAAACAAAAACCAACTATCCTTTATACGGCAATGTGGGAGGAAAAATAAAAGAGCCGCGCAGCTACACACAATCATGTAGCAACGGAGATGAAATCCATCCATCTCTACATAAGGCACAGACGGTTTATTACTGCCTCTGCCTTCTCTGTCACTGTATACACAGCTCTGCGGTGCAATGCAGCGGGAACAGTGAGTGACCTGACAGTGACACAGATCTCTGTGTGAGAGCCCATCCACCATTGGTACTTGCCAACTGTAATGGTTTGGGGCCTGGTGAGTGCAATTATTTTTTTGGGGGGGATATTTGCATTCTTTTGGTGGTGTCTGCTTTCTTTAATAAAACTCCTGCTGTATTCTTTAACTTTTTTAGATGTTTGGACAATTCATTATGGACCCACAACCAAGGTGTATTTTTGAATTAGGGCTTATATTTTATATGAGTATTCTCAAAAAAACTCCCAAAAATCCTACTAGGGCTTATTTTCCGGGTACGTCTTATTTTCGAGGAAACAGGGTACAAAGCGCTGACGGTGCCTCCTCCCCCATATATAGAGGATATGGTTACCGCTGAGACATTATATCAGTCTCAGTTACAAGGGAAGGACGATGAAAATAAAAATAAACTGAACTAACCCCCCGCCCAAATGTGTGACATATAGGAAAATGCCACTGTCAATCCAAATCTCTGTTATTAGCCCCGACCATAAAAAACAGCCATATATACAAAATAAGAAGTGTTACTAAATAGCTATGAAATATGTAAATGTGATCATAGACATATATTGAGACGGCGTCCAGCTTTCAGTCATAGGGGTGGCACCGCTGCAGTTCTAGTCACCGCTCAGTATACCGCGCTCTCGACACTGACTGACAGCAGGTTCCAATGCTCAGCGGCTGTCAGTCAGTGCAGGGGTCGGGGTATATATGTGGTAATAACAGACATTTCCCTTATTTTCAAACTGATATCGCTCGACATCAGACACAATGCTGAAGTTGGTTTCTTATTCGAGGCTGAAGTTGTTTGTTTTTTTTTCAGTTTTTATTTTTTGGGGTTTTTTTACAGGTTTAATAACAAACATAAAAATATCACAATAATAAAATACAATACAGTGCGGAGCCATGATGTGAATACACTTAAAAGCAGCAAAAAAAAAAGTATCAAACTGGCACAAAATGGGCATCAAAATTACATCAAAGCTCTTTATTCACAAGATTAACAGGAAAAAATGCACCATCAATTTATTGTACAGTTTTTCCTGAGTACACAGATACCTCATATGTGCTGGAAATCAAATGTTTGGGCGCACGGCAGGGCTCGGAAGGGAAGGAGCGCCATTTGACTGTAAAATAGGCTGGATTCATTAGCGAATGCCATGTCACGTTTGGAGCTCCCGAGGCGCCTAAACAGTGGAGCTCCATCAAAAGTGATCACATTTTGGAAACTAGACCCCTCAAGGATTTTATCCAGGGGTATAGTGAGCATTTTGAACCCACAGGTACTTTATAGAATTTAATAAGCTTAAGTCGTCATATTGAAAATGTTCTTTTTTTTTTCCACAAAAATGTTGCTTTAGCACCAAATTTCTCACTTTTTCATGCGGCAACACCAAAATGTGGACGCCACAGTTTGTTATCCAATTTCTTATGAGCGCAGTGATACCCCACATGTGGCTAAAAACCTGTTTGGACAAATGGGAGGGCTCATAACAGAAGGAGCACCATGTGAATTTTGGAAAAATTGAAAAAAATTACGGGCACCATGTTGCATTTTCAGGACTACTAAGGTACCTATACAGCAGAAACCCCCACAAGTGACCCCATTTTGAAAACTAGACCTTCAAGGATTTCATTTGGGGGTATAGTGAGAATTTTGAAACCACAGGTACTTCACAAAAATGTTGCTGTAGTGCCAAATTTCTCACTTTTAGACTATGTGCCCACAGCGACACTGTGTCTAGGACGCAATGTCAGCTTTCATGCAGAGATGCGAGTATTGTCCACTGGAGAACGCAGCTGCCCGAGCCCACGATCCAGGTTCAGGCTGCTGAGGACTTTAGCTTTCTTTTCCCTTTGGACGAAACTCTCGTCTCCACAGCATAAATTGACATTCTGAGGCTCAGGAAGCCGCGCTGCAGGTCAGTTTATGCTAAGGAAAAAAACAAGCACAGTGGGCAGATTTCCAAAAATCCTTCCATTGCGCTAGTTCTACACGGCGCAGCATTTTGGATGCAGCGAAAAGACTCTGTGTCCAAAAGGCTGCAAACACTGATCGTGGACACATAGCCTAAAAAGCTAGGATGGATGGATAGATAAACACATATATAATGTCCCAG